>NW_025964002.1:637500-800000 GCF_023055435.1 Haliotis rufescens | reverse complement strand
AGGACTTTAGTTTGACGTCCTAATTACAGCATGCACGACTCCTATGTAATAATGTAGTAGTGTTATTAACAGAAAGTAGGACTTTAGTTTGACGTCCTAATTACAGCATGCACGATTCCTATGTAATAATGTAGTAGTGTTATTAACAGAAAGTAGGACTTTAGTTCGACGTCCTAACTACAGCATACACGACTCCTGTGTAATAATGTAGTAGTGTTATTTACTTAAAGTAGGACTTCAGTTCGACGTCCTAATTACAACATGCACGACTCCTGTGTAATAATGTAGTAGTGTTATTTACTTAAAGTAGGACTTTAGTTCGACGTCCTTACTACAACAAGCAGTGTTTAAGCAAGAGTGAAGTTGGGTTATGTACCTTTATATAATACATTGACGTAGCTCACATCTGACTGGAGGCGCCATTTGTCGTCGTAGTGTTTGGTATGAAACTTGGATTGAAATGTGCGCATTCCCAATTCCTGCATCCTCTTGACACTGGTATAAAACTCGACGTAGTTGCTTTTGCTAGGGTAGGTTGTAAACAAGTGCCATTCTACAAATAACTGCCGGACCTTCGGGAAAATGCCCGATTCCACAAAGTCCTTCACAGCCGACCATTCTGTTGTTTCCACGTCAATCTTCAGAATATCGAGGTGTCTCTGGAAACAGAAGAACGTTCAATTTTATATCAGGATGTTGCCATACGCTAGCATACATACGAGCATTTATCTTAGCCGTGTCCATACCCATGAGCAATCACTGATTTATACAGACCCTTGCAAGGAGTCCATATATGGTTAGGTTTAGTGTTTTATTCCTTTTCTACAATATGGTTCTGTCTGTGACTTGTCACCATGACAACATCCATTTGTGCCACTCTGACGACAAGAATTATCACTGGAGACCTAGTCCACCTCGGGACCTAATGCTGTACATGCATACCCCTACTCCGGGCGAGGAGAAGCAATACACGAAGCAAAGATGTATGTTCCCAACACTTGGTACGTACATGCGTGTGTCCCAGCATCTCCATCAATGTCTTCAGGCGCCGTATCTTCCACGTGGTCGCTTTCTTGACATATATGTCCTTGGTCGGAACAAACGTGTCATTGTCACGCGCCCCGAGGCCGATATCATGGAAGTGTATGTTCTTGCTCCTGTCGAAGGACTTCTTTCCAATGCTGAAACATTGGTCATGGAATATATAGCGCTGTGGTAGTGAGTGAGTGAGTGAGTGAGTGAGTGAGCGAGTGAGTGAGTGAGTGAGTGAGTGAGTGAGTGAGTGAGTGAGTGAGTGAGTGAGTGAGTGAGTGAGTGAGTGAGTGAGTGAGTGGGTGGGTGGGTGGGTGGGTGAGTGAGTGAGTGAGTGAGTGAGTGAGTGAGTGAGTGAGTGAGTGAGTGAGGTTTTACGCCGCTTTTAGCAATATTCCAGCAATATCACGGCGGGGGACAACTGGGTTTCACACAGTTTACCCATGTCGGGAATCGAACCCGAGCGAACGCTTTAACCACTAGGCTACCCGACCGCCCCCTGTGGTACGCAGTACTGCACAACTACTTGATTGTCTAAAGAACAAAGCGAGATAATTTATGTGCTTGTTGTCATCGGTCCGGCTTACCTTGGGTCAAAAGAGTGAACTTCACAGCCAACATTCCCCATTGCGTCATCAAAAGTCCAGTCATTCGAGATACTACAACAGAATGTTACATACTGGTTATTTAGTGTCTAATGGAAGGTGTTATCGATACGATTTTTTTACCAAAGCATATTCCTGGTATCACGATCCCACAAATATGCAAATTAGGTCACGTGACATGAGCTACCTCTCAGCTCCATAAATCGATGTAATGTATGCTTGCTCATTAAGCGGTTAACACTTGCCCATGTGTGGGAGTTTCTGTAGACCTCCCTATGTGAAACGTCTTTGAGAGGCATTATGGATGAACAACTTCTTTATTACAATTAGGAGCGACGTTTCGGAGTAGGTTCTAACACCGTTATCAAGCAAGTGATGTGCAGGGTATGGTTGAAAAGAAATATACATTTATGAGGCAATGTTTATACAGTTGAGTAGATTGGGATGTCGTAACAATGGAGTGGAGACGCCTCTATGTACACACAAGGGGTGACATAAGGTAAACGTTAAAAGTTGAAGCCGGTGGGATAAACAAAAGGTTGATGACTGATTGGGGTCTTTGATGAGTTGATGGTACGCCGGGGATATGTAATAACCTTGATTGATGGTTGGAGACTTTTGATGTTGATGGCTTTTTGTAGTTTTCTGATTTTGAAGTCTTTGAAGGCTTCAATGTTGTCCTATTGGAGGCTGTGGCAGGGCGTGTCACGGGCCTGGTCCGATAGAGCAGCCTAGAGTTAGCTTTGGAGACTGAGCTTTGGTGTGATTTAATTCGGGTTTTCAGGGGTCTTGATGTCGCCAATGTATCCTTGTCCACAAGTGATGTCGCCAATGTATCCTTGTCCACAAGTGATGTCGCCAATGTATCCGTGTCCACAAGTGATGTCGCGAATGTATCCGTGTCCACAAGTGATGTCGCCAATGTATCCTTGTCCACAAGTGATGTCGCCAATGTATCCTTGTCCACAAGTGATGTCGCCAATGTATCCTTGTCCACAAGTGATGTCGCCAATGTATCCGTGTCCACAAGTGATGTCGCCAATGTATCCGTGTCCACAAGTGATGTCGCCAATGTATCCGTGTCCACAAGTGATGTCGCCAATGTATCCTTGTCCACAAGTGATGTCGCCAATGTATCCGTGTCCACAAGTGATGTCGCCAATGTATCCGTGTCCACAAGTGATGTCGCCAATGTTTCCTTGTCCACAAGTGATGTCGCCAATGTATCCGTGTCCACAAGTGATGTCGCCAATGTATCCGTGTCCACAAGTGATGTCGCCAATGTATCCTTGTCCACAAGTGATGTCGCCAATGTATCCGTGTCCACAAGTGATGTCGCCAATGTATCCGTGTCCACAAGTGATGTCGCCAATGTATCCGTGTCCACAAGTACATTGAAGGTGGTAGTCTGCTCCTGGTAGTTTTCCTGTGGTTTTAAGTTGTTCTGAATTCTGTCCCTCTCTGTGTTACTACATCAATGTTGGCATTACCAGGTTCTCACACTCACACTTCCAGGGAGCACACACTAACACAGTGGCGCTGGATCTGGACGGGGTCGGTGTCCCTGGTCGCTCCGTGGAGACGACATCAAGGCCTATGTCAACTTGTTTGAGGCACATTACACGTGGAGAGGGGATAAAGGCAAGGGGATAAAGGAAGAGGCGAGTTTCAGACAGGTATTGACCTGTTCGTCTTCAATTTTTGAACAATCTCTATTGACGAAATATCTAAACTCAGGCAGCCTCCAACTCGAAGTACAATTACAGTCAGCTGTCACCACAACACTACACGCCATGTTACTCTGTCAGTTGCCCGCTCTTCTAGAAGTCGAGCAACTACGTAACGTGTTTCTGAATTAGGAGCATGAACGGAGAACAGCTACAGTGTGTCATAACACAATGATACCATACTCTGGCGGGGCTGAATGCACGCGACACTGTGTCACTATACATCTACCAAATTACAGCGTGAATTGGGATGTGTGGACGAGACCCTGTGTCACTATACAGCTACCAAACTTACAGCGTGAATTGGGATGTGTGGACGAGACCCTGTGTCACTATACAGCTACCAAACTTACAGCGTGAATTGGGATGTGTGCACGAGACCCTGTGTTACTATACAGCTACCAAACTTACAGCGTGAATTGGGATGTGTGCACGAGACCCTGTGTCACTATACAGCTACCAAACTTACAGCGTGAATTGGGATGTGTGCACGAGACCCTGTGTCACTATACAGCTACCAAACTTACAGCGTGAATTGGGATGTGTGGACGAGACCCTGTGTCACTATACAGCTACCAAACTTACAGCGTGAATTGGGATGTGTGCACGAGACCCTGTGTCACTATACAGCTACCAAACTTACAGCGTGAACTCGGATGTGTGCACGAGACCCTGTGTCACTATACAGCTACCAAACTTACAGCGTGAATTGGGATGTGTGCACGAGACCCTGTGTCACTATACAGCTACCAAACTTACAGCGTGAATTGGGATGTGTGCACGAGACCCTGTGTCACTATACAGCTACCAAACTTACAGCGTGAATTGGGATGTGTGCACGAGACCCTGTGTCACTATACAGCTACCAAACTTACAGCGTGAATTGGGATGTGTGCACGAGACCCTGTGTCACTATACAGCTACCAAACTTACAGCGTGAATTGGGATGTGTGCACGAGACCCTGTGTCACTATACAGCTACCAAACTTACAGCGTGAATTGGGATGTGTGCACGAGACCCTGTGTCACTATACAGCTACCAAACTTACAGCGTGAATTGGGATGTGTGGACGAGACATTGTGTCACTATACAGCTACCAAACTTACAGCGTGAATTGGGATGTGTGGACGAGACCCTGTGTCACTATACAGCTACCAAACTTACAGCGTGAATTGGGATGTGTGCACGAGACCCTGTGTCACTATACAGCTACCAAACTTACAGCGTGAATTGGGATGTGTGGACGAGACATTGTGTCACTATACAGCTACCAAACTTACAGCGTGAATTGGGATGTGTGCACGAGGCCCTGTGTCACTATACAGCTACCAAACTTACAGCGTGAATTGGGATGTGTGCACGAGACCCTGTGTCACTATACAGCTACCAAACTTACAGCGTGAATTGGGATGTGCGGACGAGACATTGTGTCACTATACAGCTACCAAACTTACAGCGTGAATTGGGATGTGTGCACGAGACATTGTGTCACTATACAGCTACCAAACTTACAGCGTGAATTGGGATGTGTGCACGAGACCCTGTGTCACTATACAGCTACCAAACTTACAGCGTGAATTGGGATGTGTGCACGAGACCCTGTGTCACTATACAGCTACCAAACTTACAGCGTGAATTGGGATGTGTGGACGAGACATTGTGGCACTATACAGCTACCAAACTTACAGCGTGAATTGGGATGTGTGCACGATACATTGTGTCACTATACAGCTACCAAACTTACAGCGTGAATTGGGATGTGTGCACGAGACCCTGTGTCACTATACAGCTACCAAACTTACAGCGTGAATTGGGAAGTGTGGACGAGACCCTGTGTCACTATACAGCTACCAAACTTACAGCGTGAATTGGGATGTGTGCACGAGACATTGTGTCACTATACAGCTACCAAACCTACAGCGTGAATTGGGATGTGTGGACGAGACATTGTGTCACTATACAGCTACCAAACTTACAGCGTGAATTGGGAAGTGTGGACGAGACATTGTGTCACTATACAGCTACCAAACTTACAGCGTGAATTGGGATGTGTGCACGAGACATTGTGTCACTATACAGCTACCAAACCTACAGCGTGAAATGGGGTGTGTGCACGAGACATTGTGTCACTATACATGTACCATACGGACAGCGGGGATGCGGGCGTATGCTTTGTTTGTTTGTTTGTTTGTTGTTTAACGCCGCATTCCAGCTATATGACGGTGGTCTGTAAATAATCGAGTTTGGATCAGACAACCCAGTGATTGATATCAATAACATCGATACACGCAATTGGGATCGATGACATGCATCAATCAAGTCAGCGAGCCTGACCACCCGATCCCGTTGATGGCGGCGTTCAACAACAAAACAACCAATCAACATATGGTTATACGGTGAGGATCTTAACTGTGTCCAAATCATAAACTCTTTTTAGCCCCGCCCCTTAGTCCCCAGGGGTGGGGAAAGGGTTCAGCCCCTCCATTTCTGCAGTTGGAATCCAGTGAGAATGCTTCCAAACCAAATAAGGTTGATAACTATCTCTAAGTTCCAGAGAGGAAGTCGCTTAAAGCAATAACGCCAAATTACCCCTATATCGCCCAGCCCCTCAGCCCCTTGGGGGGTCAGCCCCTCTATTTGTACAATTTTGAATTCTCACCACCGGAGAATGCTTCCAACCAAATATGGTTGATATCTATCTCTTTGTTCCAGAGAAGAAGTCGTTTAAAGCAATATAGCCCAATTACACCTATATGGCCCCGCCCCTCAGCCCCTGGGGGGTCAGCCCCACCATTTGTACAATTTTGAATCCCCACCACCTGGGGAGGCTTCCAGTCAAATTTCGTTAATTTCCAATTTGTGGTTCCGAAGAAAAGTCGTTTGAATAAATTGTTGACGTACGGACGACGGACGCTACGGTATCCCATAAGCAAGCCCTGGTCCTTCGGACCCGGTGAGCTGATAATACTGAGATGAGAGAAGGGGAAAACTGCACAACTTTCACGATCAACTGATCTAGCAAGTAGAGAATTGACACTAGATAATACCTAGGGGTCGTGATGTCATCGTCCAAAAGATACCGTTTATCATCTCGAGGCGTCCATGACAGATTTGTGAGTTTTGTGGTGAGTGAGTGAGTAAGTATGGTTTTACGCCGCTCTCTAGAACCAGAAGAACGTTCAATTTCATATCAGGATGTTGCCATACGCTAGCATACATACGAGCATTTATCATTATCAATTCAACCACCATCCAGAGGTTAGACTCATTCGACTCTGGCGAACCTGAAACAATGCTCTTTAACTCGAATGTACCAGGTTGAGTGAGTATGGTCTTACGCCGCTTTTAGGAAAATACATGCACTATCACGACGGGGTAACCTAACATGGGCTTCACATCATTGTACCAATGTCGGGAATAGAACCCGGGTCTTCGGCGTGACGGGCGAACGCTTTCACCACTAGGCTACCCGACCGCCCCGAGTTTTGTGGTGTATAATTTATTATAAACAGATCGAATTTTAAGATTTTTTTCTTCGTACGTCATGCCTGAGATGGATGTGGACATACACTTTCTGCATACCTTTGGCTGTGCGTTCTTCCCGGATATCCCCCGGAGCTTTGTGATAAATAAGACTATAATTTGTAGCTCAAAGCCCTTTAAACTCCCTAATGATTTTGTCACCCGCTTCATTTTTCATCGTCCCCACCCCGACTTTTAAACCTCAACGCAAATGAAGCCGCAAAGTGGAAAACTGACATAATATTTTCTCGTTATTTCAAGTTTTAAAACCTCCCACAATATTTAGATTTTTTCTCTCGTTATTTCAAATATTTTCTTGAAATTTCGATATTTTCATGTTGCTCCGATTATAGTTTCGTAATTTGAATAATGTTCTCGAAGTTTTGAGTTCTTTCTTATTACTTTGATTTTTCCCCAGTAATTGCGATTATGTTTTGTTATTTCTAGTTTATTCGAAAAATCGAAATTTCGAATGGTTAAGATATATTAAAATTACGAGAAAACAGTAGAAATAACGAGAAAATAACCAAATCAACAAGAAAAACATCGAAATGTCGAGTTTTTAAATAAACTTGAAATAACAAGAAAATATTCGAAACAACAAGAAAATATATAAGGAGAATAAACTTGAGGTAACGAGAAAATAATTGAAATCACGAAGATATATGTAATAGCGAGAAAAAAACCAAACAAATAATTAAAAAAGAGATTTTGATTTAAAAAAATTAAATTATGCTACCTAAGTGGAACCATAAGCGTTTCGTAGTTTACAAAAGTGTACTTGCCACAGATGACTGATATGAATGTTTTGCTCACCCAAAAGAATAGACCAGGCACGGTGGCTTGACCTCGAACTGCCTGTCCATACAGACATATCGGTTTCCCTTCTTCACAATCTCACCGCACTTGTACTCCACCGGTTTCTCCCAGTCCCTGTAACCATAGAGATAGCGAGTGAGTGAGTGAATTGGGTTTGACGCCGCTTTTAACAGAATGACAGTTATATCACGGCGTATCAGCTTAATGTGGGAGAAAAGCCCGAAGCGATGCAGGTCTCAGACGTTTACCACTTCGGTGAAACCCACGAGAACGGGTATGGTGCTGACAAACCTAGAAACATAATCGTGGCGAACCGGGATTCGAAACCACAATCATAGGTTTCTGGCGTGCCCAAGGGACGCAACTCTGCACAGCGAATTGCGGCGCCTTAGACGACTGGGCCACCCGTGCCCCATACAACTAAACAACGCACAGTCACTGGCTTCTCCCAGTCCCTGTACACATACAGATAAACAACACACAGTCACTGGCTTCTCCCAGTCCCTGTACACATACAGATAAACAACACACAATCACTGGCTTCTCCCACTCCCTGTACACATACAGATAAACAACACACAGTCAATGGCTTCTCCTAGTCCCTGTACACATACAGATAAACAACACACAGTCACTGGCTTCTCCCACTCCCTGTACACATACAGATAAACAACACACAGTCACTGGCTTCTCCCACTCCCTGTACACATACAGATAAACAACACACAGTCACTGGCTTCTCCCAGTCCCTGTACACATACAGATAAACAACACACAGTCACTGGCTTCTCCCAGTCCCTGTACACATACAGATAAACAACACACAGTCACTGGCTTCTCCCAGTCGCCGTACACATACAGATAAACAACACACAGTCACTGGCTTCTCCCACTCCCTGTACACATACAGATAAACAACACACAGTCACTGGCTTCTCCCAGTCCCTGTACACATACAGATAAACAACACACAATCACTGACTTCTCCCACTCCCTGTACACATACAGATAAACAACACACAGTCACTGGCTTCTCCCAGTCCCTGTACACATACAGATAAACAACACACAGTCACTGGCTTCTCCCAGTCCCTGTACACATACAGATAAACAACACACAGTCACTGGCTTCTCCTAGTCCCTGTACACATACAGATAAACAACACACAGTCACTGGCTTCTTCCAGTCACTGTACACATACAGATAAACAACACACAGTCACTGGCTTCTCCCACTCCCTGTACACATACAGATAAACAACACACAGTCACTGGCTTCTCCTAGTCCCTGAACACATACAGATAAACAACACACAGTCACTGGCTTCTCCCAGTCCCTGTACACATACAGATATAAAATACAGTCACAGTCACTGGCTTCTCCCAGTCCCTGTACACATACATATAAACAACACACAGTCACTGGCTTCTCACAGTCCCTGTACACATACAGATAAACAACACACAGTCACTGGCTTCTCCCACTCCCTGTACACATACAGATATAAAACACAGTCACAGTCACTGGCTTCTCCCAGTCCCTGTACACATACAGATAAACAACACACAATCACTGGCTTCTCCCAGTCCCTGTACACATACAGATAAACAACACACAGTCACTGGCTTCTCCCAGTCCCTGTACACATACAGATATAAAACACAGTCACAGTCACTGGCTTCTCCCAGTCCCTGTACACATACAGATAAACAACACACAGTCACTGGCTTCTCCCACTCCCTGTACACATACAGATCAACAACACACAGTCACTGGCTTCTCCCAGTCCCTGTACACATACAGATAAACAACACACAGTCACTGGCTTCTCCCACTCCCTGTACACATACAGATACACAACACACAGTCACTGGCTTCTCCCACTCCCTGTACACATACAGATAAACAACACACAGTCACTGGCTTCTCCCAGTCCCTGTACACATACAGATACACAACACACAGTCACTGGCTTCTCCCAGTCCCTGTACACATACAGATAAACAACACACAGTCACTGGCTTCTCCCAGTCCCTGTACACATACAGATAAACAACACACAGTCACTGGCTTCTCCCAGTCCCTGTACACATACAGATAAACAACACACAGTCACTGGCTTCTCCCAGTCGCCGTACACATACAGATTAACAACACACAGTCACTGGCTTCTCCCACTCCCTGTACACATACAGATAAACAACACACAGTCACTGGCTTCTCCCAGTCCCTGTACACATACAGATAAACAACACACAATCACTGACTTCTCCCAGTCCCTGTACACATACAGATAAACAACACACAGTCACTGGCTTCTCCCAGTCCCTGTACACATACAGATAAACAACACACAGTCACTGGCTTCTCCCAGTCCATGTACACATACAGATAAACAACACACAGTCACTGGCTTCTCCTAGTCCCTGTACACATACAGATAAACAACACAGTCACTGGCTTCTTCCAGTCACTGTACACATACAGATAAACAACACACAGTCACTGGCTTCTCCCACTCCCTGTACACATACAGATAAACAACACACAGTCACTGGCTTCTCCTAGTCCCTGAACACATACAGATAAACAACACACAGTCACTGGCTTCTCCCAGTCCCTGTACACATACAGATATAAAATACAGTCACAGTCAATGGCTTCTCCCAGTCCCTGTACACATACATATAAACAACACACAGTCACTGGCTTCTCACAGTCCCTGTACACATACAGATAAACAACACACAGTCACTGGCTTCTCCCACTCCCTGTACACATACAGATATAAAACACAGTCACAGTCACTGGCTTCTCCCAGTCCCTGTACACATACAGATAAACAACACACAGTCACTGGCTTCTCCCAGTCCCTGTACACATACAGATAAACAACACACAGTCACTGGCTTCTCCCACTCCCTGTACACATACAGATACACAACACACAGTCACTGGCTTCTCCCAGTCCCTGTACACATACAGATAAACAACACACAGTCACTGGCTTCTCCCACTCCCTGTACACATACAGATAAACAACACACAGTCACTGGCTTCTCCCAGTCCCTGTACACATACAGATAAACAACAAATAATTACTGACTTCTCCCAGTCCCTGTACACATACAGATAAACAACACACAGTCACTGGCTTCTCCCAGTCCCTGTACACATACAGATAAACAACACAGTCACTGGCTTCTTCCAGTCACTGTACACATACAGATAAACAACACACAGTCACTGGCTTCTCCCACTCCCTGTACACATACAGATAAACAACACACAGTCACTGGCTTCTCCTAGTCCCTGAACACATACAGATAAACAACACACAGTCACTGGCTTCTCCCAGTCCCTGTACACATACAGATATAAAATACAGTCACAGTCACTGGCTTCTCCAAGTCCCTGTACACATACATATAAACAACACACAGTCACTGGCTTCTCCCAGTCCCTGTACACATACAGATAAACAACACACAGTCACTGGCTTCTCCCACTCCCTGTACACATACAGATATAAAACACAGTCACAGTCACTGGCTTCTCCCAGTCCCTGTACACATACAGATAAACAACACACAATCACTGGCTTCTCCCAGTCCCTGTACACATACAGATGAACAACACACAGTCACTGGCTTCTCCCAGTCCCTGTACACATACAGATATAAAACACAGTCACAGTCACTGGCTTCTCCCAGTCACTGTACACATACAGATAAACAACACACAGTCACTGGCTTCTCCCACTCCCTGTACACATACAGATCAACAACCCACAGTCACTGGCTTCTCCCAGTCCCTGTACACATACAGATAAACAACACACAGTCACTGGCTTCTCCCACTCCCTGTACACATACAGATACACAACACACAGTCACTGGCTTCTCCCAGTCCCTGTACACATACAGATAAACAACACACAGTCACTGGCTTCTCCCACTCCCTGTACACATACAGATAAACAACACACAGTCACTGGCTTCTCCCACTCCCTGTACACATACAGATAAACAACACACAGTCACTGGCTTCTCCCAGTCCCTGTACACATACAGATAAACAACACACAGTCACTGGCTTCTCCCACTCCCTGTACACATACAGATACACAACACACAGTCACTGGGTTCTCCCAGTCCCTGTACACATACAGATAAACAACACACAGTCACTGGCTTCTCCCACTCCCTGTACACATACAGATAAACAACACACAGTCACTGGCTTCTCCCAGTCCCTGTACACATACAGATAAACAACACACAGTCACTGGCTTGTCACCATTACGTGCTATTACTGTCACACTCTCCACCTACCACTTAATGAGGGAGGCGGCTTGCCACCATTCCGTTATCTTCAAAGGATCCTTCGCACCATTTGGGTCACTGTTTTGCATGTTAGTTCCCACTGTAAAAAACACGGGAACATAGGGTACAAGTCAAAGTAGGGATTTGCATCATATTTGTCATTGATGCTTCAAATTTGGAAATGTCCTCCACAGATCTACCATAAAACTTTTTGACAGCTCTTTCACATAATGTTTTGTCAGTATAATTCAGATGACATGAGATTTATTTTTGGCAAATTGACCTGAACATTTTCAGATAGAAATGTAACTATACTATATCACTACCTTTAATGGTCATTCAGAATCTAGTTTTTTTAGCTTACAAGTTGCTAATATTTCATCAAAATACAACTACAATATGTGTACCCACTTCTTGTCATTGGCTCAGTAGCCCTCGTGTAATGAGTGAGTGAGTGAGTAGGGTTGTACGCCGCTTTTAGCTATATTGCAGCAATATCACAGAAATTGGCTTCACACATTGCGCCCATGTGGGGAATCGAACCCGCGTCTTCGACATGACGAGTGAACGCTTTAATCACTAGGTTACCCCCATCTCCCTTCGTGCACCCTCGTTATCACCACTGTATGTGTATCTGATACTGTCCACTGCCATCATATTATATATTACCATTGAATAGTGTACTACCACTCTATTGTGTACTACCACTCTATTGTGTACTACCACTCTATTGTGTACTACCACTCTATTGTGTACTACCACTCTATTGTGTACTACCACTCTATTGTGTACTACCACTCTATTGTGTACTACCACTCTATTGTGTACTACCACTCTATTGTATACTACCACTCTATTGTGTACTACCACTCTATTGTGTACTACCACTCTATTGTGTACTACCACTCTATTGTGTACTACCACTCTATTGTGTACTACCACTCTATTGTGTACTACCACTCTATTGTGTACTGCCACTCTATAGTGTACTGCCACTCTATTGTGTACTGCCACTCTATTGTGTACTACCACTCTATTGTGTACTACCACTCTATTGTGTACTACCACTCTATTGTGTACTACCACTCTTTTGTGTACTACCACTCTATTGTATACTACCACTCTATTGTGTACTACCACTCTATTGTGTACTACCACTCTATTGTGTACTACCACTCTATTGTGTACTGCCACTCTATAGTGTACTGCCACTCTATTGTGTACTGCCATTGTAATTGATGTGCAGTTATTTGTATTGTTTTGTAAACCTAGTGCATGTTTGTAATATATTTGTTGATTGTATATCATTTGTTGTTTGTTTGTTGGTTTCACACTTCGTCCTTTTACGTACAGTTATCTGGGTTAACCAATTGTTTCAATTTAGGAATCGACACGCAAAACTACTTGTTGATCGCAGCTGCGTTAAATGACATTCATCTCCCATGCTTGCATTTTAGACAGCGAGTTTGTAGGTAGAAGACCGCCTCCGTGGTCTTGTGGTAGAGCGTCCGCCCGGAGAGCGGAAGGTCCGGGGTTCGATCCCCGACCGCGTCATACCAAAAGACGTTAAAATATGGTACTTGTTGTTACCCTGTCTGGCGCTCGGCATTAAGGGGCTAAAGCAAGGACTGGTCGGCTCGGAGTCAGTATACTGTGTCTGAGTGGGGTATACATGTTAAACTGCGGCATGGTATCTCAGTGTGCTAGCACTATAAATCGGCATCAGTCCGGACTAGTACAAGCAGCCACACAAACACACACACGTACATGCACGTCGCTATATAAGTGCAATAATCTTGGACGCGACGTTAAACCAAATTTCACCTCACCTTGTAGGTAGAATGTAATGTAATATTCGCCTTGAAACCACTGCAATGTGCATGACTGTGTCTTCTAAACGTGTCAGATTGTTGCTGTCAGCTGAATATTTTTACAGATTCGCAGTGTATATTCCGTTTCATAACAACGACAGAAAGATACGCTTCTGATTTAGACTTTTCATTTGACAGGATTTCATTACAGAAAAGACAGTAGTAGTTTGGCCTAACACGGGCGAATTTCATGCGCGAATGTAGGACTGTTTATAATGCAGACCCCCTTGTAACAACAGGCTTTAAAACACCAACAATTATATGAGAGGATGTTAAACAACTTTTTCTAAACTGAACTTATGGTGACGAGTTGGTATGGACAAACAAATAACTTTCATGACACTTAAAACGAATTGTTGCTTTCGGATTAATATCTAACTTGCATTTCATCGGTACGATTTTGCAGCAAACGGACTTTTTAAGGGTTTGCATAATATATTGCATAAGATCATTATATCTTGTTATACCCCAAGGTATCGCCCAGGATGAAACCCTCTGACCTTCGTTAATACGTATATCCCAAATATACTTTATTCTCTATGGTATAGCAAAAGAGGCAACCTTATAGGAAACCGAGAATAATGATATTGGACGCTAATTTGTGTTATGGTTTATTATCTTCATGGAATGCATGTAATAAGTCCTCGTTTTTGTGAGATGGATAGTTCTGTAGGCAAAATTGAGAGATGATATAAGATAATTACTAATACCATTCCAGAAGGACTTTAACAATTCCACTTGTCCCATTGTTCAGACATTCAATTGCTTCGATGACCTCAGCATCAATCCGTTCGCCTTCAATGTTCTGACGTCATTTTTTTAATATAGTTTACCTTGAAACTTCTTTACTTCATTTAAAGCAGATCGATGGCCATGATGTCAATCACTGGATTGTCTGGTCCAGACTCGATTATTAACAGACCGCTGTCATATAGCTGGGATATTGCTGAGTGCGGCGTTAAACAACAAACCAACCAACAAACAAACATTTAAAGTGTCCTCATTTTGTTCTATAATATAACCTTGCATATCCTCTATACGAGTTATGGAGGTAGTTTCTACATATTAGATTTAATTGAAATAATATAAAAATGTTTTTTTTCGCCATGTTTCATCCTTGTTGCCTTTGAACGAACCCTAGTTCCCTGGCTTCAAATTTGAAGTCTTTCTACTAACATATGTTGTCAGTTTGGTATCATTGACATCAGTTTCACCCAGTTCCTCACGTTTTTGTGTAATTATGTTGTATGTCCCTTTCTAACTTTTCACATTTTTTCTGATACGATGAATCGAGTACAGTTTTACCTCTGATCCTTTATATCATCACTTCTCGATGTTTTATTGAGACAATGCCTTCTGTACATCTATACTTATCTATCGTTTCCTTAGTAACTGATTTTACTAATTCAACATAAGTTTTTTTTTCTCATAAGTGAATTAGTAAATTTCCAGAAGCCTTTCCCACGCGGCAGTCTAAATGATGGTCTAAATGTTACAGACATTGGTGGATGATTCAGAGTGACAAGACTATTGGTGATCTGATGTCGTTCAACAACTATCACATTAGCCTTCCACTGATTTACCCACCTGAACTAGAAATAAAGGAGACCAGTGAGACCGCTACATGTTTCCTATTTAGATCTATTCATAAGATTCAGAGTGACAAAACACACTCCACAAGACTATGTGACAAGAGAGATTTAGTTCAACCCTCGTATCTGTCTGATACAACACATCGCCACTCCCTCCTTCCATAACCTGTCAGCCCTTCATTCGCCAGGACCGATCACGAATAGTTTAATCGTAGCCCCGCCGGAATGCACACGTGGCGAGGTGCCGGTGCCCCTTCTGTCACAGTGATGAATACAGTTTGTGTTCACTCCCTCTGACATCGACGCCCTGATCTTGCATGGGGTAATGCATCCATAAGTTTGTTGAAGAATGAACGAATGCTCCTTGTGATAAAGCATGTTCTAAATAACCAGCGAACCTAACCGGGTCAAGCATTTCATCACAGTCGAGTTTCGCTGTCCATCCAGTCTGCAGTCACGCTCTGACCCACGTAAGCAAAACGTGGATCCACAGTCAAGAGCTCGTGTCTCTGTTTTCAGCTTGTGTCGTTACCTTTTGGGGCTAACAAAACTGGGATAATCCCATTAGAAGGTGCTTGACCAGTAAGAATGCGATATCCTCCAAACACTAATACAGACTCCAGCAAACTCCATGGTACAGCACACAATTAATCCTCTTTCTCAAAACACTCTGAACACTAATGTAGAAATTAGACTATAGGATAAATGTAGCAGACGAATCAGATGATATAACAGACACCTCATTTAAAGTCCACACATTCTGTTACAAAGTTCACAAAGAAGTCACAAACGAAATGAATTTGCAAGTATGACACACTGGTGAGTTGCTTATCTCGTGACGGGGAATTACTTTATATCTTTGCTATTTCCTGCCATCGCCATATATTGTTGTAAACAATATTTATTTCCACCTGGTACAGTGAAAGGGGACTGATAAACAGGCAGAGCCTATATAAATATCTCTCCCAATCAAAGTTCGAACAAGCAGCAGTAGTATATATGTTATACAGTAGTATAGACTTGATATTAAGTCACATGTGGTACATCAAAGGTAATCAGCTGTTTGTGAGATACATATAAGAGTGCATGTTTAGACAAATCGTTTCCTCAAAGAAAAGAAATGATGTACAGAGTCAACGATATTCAGCAGTATGCCTTTGTCTAGGCTGACGTTACCAAACAGGACGGTTCGTAGGTCATGTCCATTAACATAATAATAGCTTTCAGATCTAATCTCAGTATAATTTGGGCAAGTAAATAGGTAGTGTAAAGCACTTTCATTGAAAAAAAACCACATAAACATTCAGCATTATCACTTATAGATCCTCCAAATGTGTGACCGTTCATATCTCTGCATCCTAGTCTTAACTTGCTGTGGATTATCTGATTTACGCGTGAACCAATATTTTTAAATATGTCAGGCACTTCTGATTTACTACAGTTATACAGTTTTTTTTAACTGAGATACTGAAGCGGCTTCTCTCAAAGTAGAATCTAGTACATTCCAGGCGGAGACTGTGGAAGGTAGTCGGTAGTTAGACTCATAGTATTCGTTGGCGTTACGTGTTTCATAACGTGGACGATCCAAAGTTTTTACAAGTACCATATCACATAAATGATTTGGCGTCGTCCCACTTTTCATTTGATAAAACATGCATAATTTGTGAAAGTGTCTTTCAGCCAAGGAGGATAGACCAGTTTCGTTATATAATGTTGTATGACTTGTCCTGATTGTCCTGAGTGCATCTAGATTCTTGACCCCTGTTGCAATTATTCCATATATGGTCACAGTAATCAAACAAGGGTAATATGAATGAACAATAGAGCGTATGTGTCTGTTCAAACGGCATTTCAGACTACGAAAGCAATTTATCAATGGCTAACCTTGGCAGTTAGATTGTCAATATGGCTATGCCCATGCCCATCACTGTGTAAAGTTAGCTCGGGCTGTTTGTGGCTATTAACATTGCTATTTCCTGCCATCGCCATATAGCTGAGAAGAATGTGACAGGTATGTTCTCTGAATAAGTGGGAAACACACGTGATGTTCATATTATAAGTATTTAGATTTCGGGGAACAGAATGAAAACATGGGCAGCCTCAGTTACTTACACTAATATATGTGTATGAACGGTCGTGCGCTGGGACATCGAATATCTGAATCTCTAATTCGATGTCAACATCAGTAATCTCTCGCCGCCGAGCAAGTCATGCTTGAACATTACATCTCTGACGCAATCCCAATCTGATCCCTAATACTGCATTAAGAAAGCTGACGAATTGCTCTGGATCATGAAAATCCACAAAACTAATTGCCCTGAGCGATTTCAGGGCCTTTCATAGACTAACATTTAGTCTCTGAAATCTTATATTACACAATATCCTTCTTGACTCTAAAAATAAAAAAATTCCCTATGCTGATTTCAGAATAGAGCTAGCTTGAGCTGGCTAGACTTGCTTTTGTATGCATTTCTAGATTATTATTTTTTCATAAAATAAATATATTCCACGGTCATGGTGCAGGACTAGGCCTTTCACTGAAGTGTCAGAATCATGGATTTTGGAGGAATGACATGCGAAAACGTCACCTCAGCAAAACGTCACCGGGCGAAAACGGCACCTCGACTCCAGCGAAAACGGCACCTTATTTTTTTTTTACCTTGGTCAAATAAATGATATTAAACTTACATTGTAACTTGCAAACGCCAATAATTGTGAGATGTTAAAACAAGTTTACATTAGAAATTAGCCTCTACTCCAACTATAGGATGGAGATCTCTCCCTGACCCAAGTACTCTCACAATGTTCGGTTGTACATGGACCAATATTGTGAAGAGCATGATGATGATGATGTTGACGATGGACATGCCACAAAACTGTATATATATATGAACATATTTACTTATCTGTGAAAACGGGAAATACAATGTAAATACATCACATACATCAAATGACATGTAAATACATCAAATACCATGTAAGTAAACCATATATATATCTACAAAAATCGTTGTTATCTTTCTTAAAAATAGAGGTGTCGTATAACAACATGTACTCTCCTGTATAAACATTGCCTCCTACTTGTATTTATACTTGTGAACCACACTCTGTACATCTTGACAGAGTAATAACTTGCCTAAAATCAGGCCAAACTAAGTTAAACCCCCACCTACACCAAATTAAAAAACACCAAACCGGCAAACGCCCCCACTGCAACTTAAAGAAACGCCTGAACACGTAATACTATATTGCACACATTACCAGCAACACAGAACAACACTCCAATGCACACTAAATTGCAACAATCAAATGACACTAGCAACGGTACTTAACCCCCTAAATGACTTACAAACATTTAAAGCACTAGGCATATATATACAGAACAACACTCCAATGCACAGACAGACAGACAGACATTTACGTCTGACTCATGGATACAGCAGATATACATATATAAACATATACAATAAGATATACATTTTTGAAAATATTGTAAAATATCTCATGACCAATCGCTCAGCGACTTATGAGAGACGGTCAGAATTTTCATTTCACGGTGTTAAAACACATAACACTGCAAACACGAAAACGTCGTTTTTTTCCGTATATGGTCATTGGACGGAAAAACGACGTTATTTGGACGTTTTCAAACCATCGTTTTTCCGTCCAAATAACGTCGTTATTTGACATCGGAATTTACTGGGAGAGAACGATAGCGTTAAGCTCCTCCCTTTCTTGAATGACATTGTCAATCAAGCAACAGCGTCTACCGGTATTTCTACTTCTCAGTTTTCATTGGTCAGTCCCCGCGTGTTAGATTACAGGCCCGCGTTTGACGCTGCACTCGAAGCGCTTAGCGGAAGTACTGAAATCAATCGTTCTGCGCATGCGGATTACTTAATGCCTTGACCAAATTTTCCGTTCTGGGCATGCGCGATTTCGCGTATTGTTTCCTAGATTTAATGTCACCACTATTTGACAATGGTTCATAAACACAGTCACGTGAAGGTTCGGAATCGTAATGAGTAACTCCATTTAAATTGAAGAGTATCCCCAGTGATATGGGAGATTCCAAGATGAAACTATTCTATGGCTATCTAGGCTGCCACCCAAACCGATCTAAACGGGACCCGATAGCTTATTGTGTGCTATATAGTCATATGGAAGTGGACAAGAACTATACATTGTATTCCGGCCGATTGCTCTTGCATTTACTTATAAGTCAGGAAAATGGACTTAAAAGGGGAGTTGTTGAATGTAATTATTTTAATTATTAAATGTTGCCTATACACTAATCTGGACGAACTTCTCATTGTTCTGTTTATGTCATCCTATATACTATTAGTATGTTACCGTTCTAAAGTCATCCTCTCACATAACATTACATTGTTCATAGTATCAAAGTTTAATCAACAATATCAAGAGCAGCGATCTAAACCACTGAAACACCCAAACACAAGGCTGTTATCAAGCGCTAGTGCAGACGTGATGCATCGTAAAAAACTGTATCTTGATGTCTTCAGAAATACAATTATACTACGAGATAGTACGGCTAACGCTGACTCACCGGTGGAACAAAGACAATATCGCTAATACAGATATAACGTATTTGAATGTTAATACTAAAGACAAACAATCATTATTTTTGCAGTGACGATATAACACGTATACACGTTTATTGTTAGCTTTCATCACTTTTGCTCTTCATTTTAATAACTTTGTTTTCACATATATATGTAGCAATACCCGACAAGCATGTCATACATAATTATGGGGCAGTTTATTGGCTTGTGTGTAAAACCCCGTTTTTCTGGTAATCCTATTATTACTTAGTTTATTTCTATCTAATGACACCCTGTACTCTGGATCATGGCTCCGTGACTATCCATAACAATTAAGATGAACATTCAGTTCAAGTAAATGAATGAGTTTGTTTTGACGCTACAGTCAGTCAAAAAAACCAATGCTGTGAGGTTTGATAACAAACTTCTACCAGGTCGAGCATCGTGGATCCTCATTTTCTGCCTAAAGAGAATCATAGTTCATATGCTAATCCATCGGCGAATACCCTCCCACTCAAGATGACCTTACTTGTTGCTAAATCTATCATCTATCCCCCCAATCTCACCCCCACACACCCCCACACACACGCACGCACCCACGCACGCACGCAAACACACACACGCGCACGCACACACACACGCGCACACACACACACACAAACACACACACACACAAACACACACACACACACACACACACACACACACACACACACACACACACACACACACACACACACACAATAACAATTAAGATGAACATTCAATTTCCGATATAAGTACATGTTCAACAATAACAATTAAGATGAACATTCAATTTCCGATATAAGTAAATGAATAAGTGTGTTTTACGCCACAATCAGTCAAAGACCAACGTTGTCCGGTCTGATGACACACAATCTATCAGGTAGCACATTGTGTACACCCTATCCCTATTGAAGTCTCCACTGTGGGTATTCCTGGGGACGAAAAGGTCCCATGTACCTAGGAATTTCATCAATACATTCATGCGCGGCATTCTCTGCCTAAAGAAGATCATATAGTTAACATGCTAATCCAACTCGAACTACCATCCCGCTCAAGATGAATTATTTTATGTAACATCCAACAGGCCCACATTTACGCACGCACGCACGCACGCACGCACGCACGCGCACACACATATTTGGATTTACCAATCCCTGAATTGAGAAGACGTGCGTTACGAAGCTCCTCCAAGTCATCATCAATATCCGTATATGTCTGTGATATCATTACCCATCCAAAGCCGAATATACATTTATTGTGTTTTCTTGACAACAAATGTTATAATTGGGATAACACTTTCTGAGTAAAGTACAGATTCTCGTACTTTCTTGGGTTGAGTCCCGTCCGGGATTTGAACCTACACTGTGAGTGAGGCACCCAATCGCCAGAGCACAATGTTGGCGATCTAACCCAGCCACCGAACCAAAAATGTTAGTCCAGATGACGTATACTTTGTGTACTCTGACAAGAGAAAAATGGCACGGCTTCTATGACCGAAAGCTTTGAACCAACAATGCCTTTAAGAAAGTGGTCAACAGTAACACACATTATATTTGGATACCACTTTCTCAGTAAACTACATATTTTTAGGGTGGAGATAAATGACGTTGATGGTTGATTATCAATGGACAAATTAAAGCCAAAACTTAACTTATGAATGATTGGTAATGGGAAATGGACAATGGGCAAACGGGAGGCGGGGTAATCAGCGCCATGCCAGTTATCTGTTGGCTTCCCTTGTTGCGTTCCCATCTTTGCTATCTTTTTACTTTTGTTGTTCTTACAGGTACAAATATATGTTCTCTGCCTCATAGCATTTAATAATATGCACCTGATGAAGGAGAAAGTATATATTCCGAAACGCAGTGTTCCTCCGTTGACATCCATAAATATTTTTCCTTGTGTGTATCAGTTCTTAATGCCCTTCAAAGACTCAATCTAGCTTTGTTTTTAAATGTGGTGATATTTGCGTAGAATATAATATGGTCATGCCTATATACATTTGGGTCTTTGTCTACATAAGCATTTAGACATACAATTTAAAGCTAAGGACATTGCTAATTCTGTAGGCATGAAGTACACGTCATAGCAAGCTGTGATCTTTATTCATACTTTAGATATTCGTAATGGAGATCTGTAACTGAAGTTTACCGTAATCTTCCGCAACTCTCACCTCCTGACCAGTTGAACGTCTTAGTGCATTCAGATGCCATTGTAAAATTCCAGGCTGCCCCTCTTTCTGTGATGTTTTGACGGATGAAATCTATTGCGTTATAATAATCTCTGTTTGCTGATATATAATATGTACATGTTGTAAAATATTTACGATATTTTAAACGTGTAATTCGATGCATATGCAATGCAATGTGAACACAAGTGCGGATGCACGAAGGCGGTTATAGTCATAGTTATACTGCGATGGATGTAGGGGAATGGTAGGCTAGGGTGTGTGTGTATGTATGAAAGCACGAATACCGATACATGAGTGCGGATATAGTTATAGTTCGATGGATGTTGGGGAATGGTGGGAGGATGGATTATGTATGAAAGCATGCGCATGGATCCATGATGGCTGACGTAGACATAATGGTGGGGAAAGAAGAATGTGTGTGTGTGTGTGTGTGTGTGTGTGTGTGTGTGTGCGTGCGTGTGCGTGTGCGTGCATGCGTGCATGCGTTGTGATACGAGGGTTGGCGAACATGTTGTCAGATGATTGTACATGTGTGAGTAATTTAAGTGGTTGAGGATGTGGCAGGTATGAGTATTGGTACATGCAGACTTGGGGTTGGGAGACTGGGTGTGCCTGTACTGAGGTCTTTTGTTTCACTCACTTATAGTGTTTTCTTTCACTCAAATACTGTTTTACGCATTTTAATGACTGAAACTGTTGTGACTCAAAGGTCATACTGGCCGGGCATTCAACATATCTACCCCAACTACATACGTAGCCATTTTTATGGTGTACAATTCTTCTTCTACCTCTCTCACTCACACACACACACACACACACACACACACACACACACACACACACACACACACACACACACACACACACACACACACACACACGCATTAATTGTTTTATTGAAAGTAACTTCGAGAGTCAGTAAGAAACTAGAAGTAACTGCCTTTGTTCTGTAAACCTCACCAAGTTTCAGCTTTCGCCTCTTCCTTTGTGGACTGAGGTTTCACATTTGTAAAATGATCTCTCTTATCTGTCTGTACCATCAACTTAACTGCCCTCACCCCCTGCAGTTTTTCCGTCCCATATTGCCAAGCAGGTGACCCACAAGGAGGAATACCGCCCTCCCTCAGTCCAGTGATACTGTTCCTAGCACAATATTTTGGGGATATGTAGCCTTGCTGTGGGCAAACATTTTGTAACAATTTGGCAAACTTTGATATTAAACAGCAAATATAATTCAGTTTTATTTCAACAAAAACGGAAAAAATCGGATCCTACTTATTTTGTGGATGCCATAACAATAAATCAAGCCAATAGATCGTTTGAGCTGGCATGAATATAAAAAATAATTAGCAAGTCGATAGTCATAATTCCCTCTGTTGGTCCCACGTGAAATGTTCTTCACGAATAGAATAGATGGCTGATAGACGTTCGACCGAATAATATCATTTGCTAACTTCAACTGTTCATCTAATTTCCATGAATGTATGTTACATAGTTCATATGTTCATGGGCTTCTTCACTGAATGTATAATGTGGAGGAATACTTCACTTGAGGATAAGTAACATAAATAATGATGATAATTTTGATAGTATTGCCATTATTATTCCTTCAGATTATTAAAAAAAAAGTTATTATGTTTTCATAGAGAGAAAGAGGTATGGAGATTGTGAGACTATTTTTAGCATCGGAATTGTTAACATAATTCTTAAAGATATTATGTTTGGTTTGTTTGTTGTTAAATGCTGCACTCAGCAACGTAAGGATATTAAAACATTACATTTAGGTTCAGATGTATTTTTATATTTGTATCATTTTGCAAATGTTACAGAGACCTGATAAGGGATATATAATAATGTATAGTCGCTATTCTTAAAGTAAGAATATGTTAGATTTATCAACCAGAAATATTGCACACAAGAGGATAATCATATTTCATGACACTATTCAACGTCACTATTCAATATTTGTGTATGTTATTGCTACATGGCACGGATACGTCATGATAAAGCAATTAGAAATTGGCATTTGATGATATAAGATAGCTACGCGATAAATAACAAAGAACAAAGAAGGAAGCGATATTTATTTCACGATAAAAATTGTTCTATCATGACGTCATTTATTGAGATTCGAACATGCACTCGCAACTTGAAAAGTAAAATTTGTAAATTTGACCTTATTTTTGAGAGGTATGTGTCTAGTGAGTTGTTCCCAATAAATGTTGCTGGAGAATCCGAAAGTGAGAGTGATATGACAATCGGTATCGGGAGAAAAGGTACAGATGATTGACGAGAAAATTGTGAGAATATGCGGGACCAAACTCAAATCCTAAAATGGATTTATCTAGCATGGCCGCTGTCGGATTCTATTCAAGGAATCATCATTATTTAAGTACGGGTAAATATTGTAAAGCGTGTATTTTTTCCGAATTTAAAAGAGGCTGTTCGTAATGTTGATATCTCATATAGAAATAAACGAGTCTCGGTCGTTGTTTATCGTACAATAAACAACTCCCACTCGTCGTTTGTTTCTTAATTACCATATGACCATATACACTAACATTATATCTTTTCATGTTTATCGGTCAACAAAAGCGACATAAGCATTTCCATTATCATGAGAAATCCTTGCCAAAAGTAGCGCCAACTGCACCATTGCGACAACATCAGGAGCATGTTTCATGATTCATCATAATAAATGATGACATTGGATGCTCGCAAAAACGCGAGCTCATTCCGATCCACTAGTGGCACCCGCTACAAACACATCCAAAGGCAAGCCAATAGTTCACCCGAAAAGGCAGAGAATTGCATCTGACATCATTTTTGTCATTGACACGTCAAACCTGGAAATGCCGTCTACACGCCCAACACAAAGCCCAAGCCAGGACCCAAATCCTTCAAACCCGGCCAAAGTTCTGTTAATTACATACATTTCCCCCTAACCTTAAATAATCTATACTAGTTCTGAAGTAAATCGTATTTACCCGTATGAATCGTCTTATGTTATTTATTGCCGATAAACAGAATATGCACACTTTCTGAAAGTACTGTGTGATAAGTCACGCACCAAACCTATACTCTCGATATACATGCTGCTCTTACTTAAAAAAGTATATTGGGTTAACAAGATACGTATATTAAAGTACCATGCTTTCCTGATGTGCTCTCATTCTAATTTGAAATAATGGCATAAATAGTTACCACTCATCTTTCAATATTTTTCAAGGTTGGGTTAATCACGAACATATTTGAATATGTACAACATCTATACTTACTTATCTTTATACTTAAAGGCATCAGGTTTGTCTGTCATAAGACCCCGAAACAAATATGTCCAACACAGCCCAATATTTGGCTCTTGGCTCCTTGTTTTTATATTTTATAAGTATTGTTTAAACAACTGTTTTTTTTCTGTAAAATATGTTCATTTCAGAAATTAGATGTTATTCTAGCATCAGGTCTGTGGTACGTTTACTGCATCAGCATTACATTAAAACGATATTACATTATATAAATCCACACAGAGGAAATGCTTAACATTTATCTTTTAAGGAAGAGTGCAGGACGACTTGCTTTATACATATAAATGTGGACATATATGTATGGACATTTGGATGATACAGATATACCTCCTTAAAGATAGTACAGTGTTCGTAGATGACTGTAGAAAATGGAATAATTATGTGAGTAATCGGGTTAATACCACGTTCAGCAATGTTTAGCCATATTGCAATATTGATTTCCAACATACAAGACGGACCATGAAATTATGACTTGAATTTGGACCTGGCTTTCTGGTGTGATGTAACACCCCAGAATCTCCGGTAGAAAATGGGCTCAAAGCACGAATTAAGATCACGAGATGATACTGATGTATGCATCTGGACATATATTTGCGTAGTATTACTACCTTAATTCATCAGTATATATGTATTTTGCATAAAAGGATATTATAGGATCGACGCTGACATGCGCATATAACCTATTCACCAGTGCTGTAATATTTCATTTCTTCTGACACATATCGACACGAGAAATTATATTTAAATTTAAAAGGAGCCCAAGTGGGATAGAAATTTGAGTCTGAACCTGTTGAACAAGGCTTGTTTCATTTTGGGCTATAGCATTGCCGCAAAGCCTGGGCTGAAGGGAACACCTGTTTGCACCCATCAGATACCAATCACAACTTCTCTCTCCAAACGAAAACAAAATACGAAAAATTGTCGGAAGTGTATCCTTCTAATTTTCTATTTAGATACATGTTTTAACTTTAAAGTAATTATATGTATCTCATGTATTATTAGTATCTGTGATGCTGGTACCGTTTTGTTGCCATTGTGTAGCTTTTGTGGAGTTATTATGAATATCAAATACATGCCTTGAAATATGGACTTGTGAAAGAACTCATCATTGAATCATTTGCATTTAAATTAATGCATATACCATTTACTTGGCGTGTATGGACATATTATCCATCTACTTATACACACTTATTATGGACATATACAGAATTTCATTGTACCTTATTATTTAAAAAAATACCCGTGAAGATCCGAGTTAGAATAGGCATTCAACAACCCATGCTTGTACGAAGGCGACTTGGCTCGCTGACTTGGTTGATGCATGTCATCGTATCCCAAATGCGTAGATCGGTGCTCTTGATGATAATGACTAAATTGTTTGGTCCAGACTGGATTATTTACGAACCACCGTCATATAGCTGGTATATTGCTGAGTGCGGCGTTAAACAACAAACAATCAAACAAAATCTATATAATTATTAAACACCTTCCAACAATGAGAAATTAAACTGATATTTTCTAAATATTCTGTTATATTTATAACATAATTTGATTCATAATTTAATTATTGCGTTGCTTTCTTCCCTGTCATTCAATGTGCATGTTCAAACCCCTAAACTTTTAATATTTCATTTTTCATAAATGGCTACGTTAGTGCGTTGCCTAGATCTCTCGTTACCTATTTACAAGAATAGATTAAAATAATTTGCTTTACTATCATATTTCTGTTTATCTAATTCATAATACGAAATTGATAATTCATTTATAATAGTATAGATTATATTCGTGTATATCACTATCTGATGCTAAGGTTTTATTTCAGAAAATATAATTAATTCAAAATGTAGAAAGATACACAATTTGCCATTATTTGACTTTTAAACTGTATGATATAATGATCAGAATGCCTGTAACGGGTAGTATTTAAGAAAGAAATATTTGTCGAGAAGTCCCATTATTCAGATATGCCCTTCAGTAGTAGTATTGCATATCTCCAGAGAGAGGTTTACATTGTAGTTCTCATTATTTGTGGATAATTCAAAAAGCAACATAGAAAATATATATGCTACCATGACGAAAGAATACAGAGTATACATAACTCGCAATTCTATATATTCAGCAAACAGCCCAAAACCGAAACTCCACAACATATCCGATTACACTGATTAAGGCTGTCCCAGTTCTCAATGCGATACTGACGCCCGTTCGTCTCCCAGACCATACTGAATAAATTTAAAAGGAATACAGCTCAAGTCTAGAACGATTTGGCAAGCCTAGATTGCCTTAATTCTATCCATGAAAGTAAGCATTAATAAAAAAATATTGTTCTTGTCTGCTTCAGATTATATGTTGTAGATACTTATTTTAACTAGGAAAATTGTACTGACACCGGCGCTGTCCCTATTGAAGCTATCCATAAGAATTTCGAATTGCCGTCCATTGTTCGATGTCAATACATCGATGACAAGTGAGGATATCATAAAGTAATCGTTGATGCCGCGCTACACTTTGATAAAAATTATAATCAAGTTGACTGGTGTGTACATTACTACAGTGAACATGTACATGATCATGCCCTGATAATGAAATGCCGTAATGTCAAATACTAATTTGTTATTGTGTGATGAATTTAACTGGATCAGTGGTAACATGTGATATTAATAGTCCATCAATTTCTTTCCTGGTTGGTCCATCCATGTCTACAAAATGAAAATAATACAATTAAAATGGAGCATAGAACAATTCTTAATTTCAGGCTAGAGCTGTGGAAATCTAGACTTTCCCAATCATTATAGACTTGAGTTGGCCTCATGTTTTACATTATTCTCTTGGGTCAACGTCACAGCTCATACCATACACTAACAAGACCAGCTTGCCCCCGCCGGAGCTCCCGGATTTTGGTTATATCATCTAACATGGCCAACTCTGCTCTTAAGTAAACAAGAACCTAATCAGCGAGGGGTCCTTTATCATCCCTATGTGGCTGCTTATAAAAATCTGATATCTTTTCCCAAAGACCTGGTTAATAATATATTTTCTGTACATATGTATATGGTTCTATTTTAAATGACTGCAGCGCTCCATTATGAAAACAATTTGTTTTAACGCCGCTCTCAGCAGTATTCCAGTGATATATGACGGCGGTCTGTTGTATATGAAATATATGCAAATTGAATCTTGAATCTTGAAAGTTGTAACATTTCCGCAAATAAATATCACATGCAGTATACAGTATATCAACTGCAATACACTGTATACATCAGTATACAGTGTGTCGCGAGCTCTGCGCTGGGCTGGAGCACACATTTCCTACACCTCTCCCTTCGGCAAACACATCACGAGGGTTGCAACGAGGTCATAGGTCAGGCGTGCACTCGTCAGTTGTCTAATACGGCCAAGAGTAAGATCTTCCGGAAGACCACTGCACTGGAGGTATGTGGATTATTGAGGAGGTACTACGTGTTTGGAACTGGGAGTTGAACACTAAGCACCTTTAGAGAAGAGCTCACAATAAAACGTTATGGACTCGCGGACGGACTTGTGTTTTCATTTCAAGACGTACATTTATCAGGTTGAACTTCCTAACTGTAACAATAACTGAACTTTACGCCTTTTATACACATTTGTGATGGGGCGACAATGCGACAACGAGACATATTTTGACCTTGAAAATGTCGCGTTACGGCATCGTCGCCCTTTTGTAAAATAAAGAAAAGGATTATCAAAGAGCGACAATGCGAACACGCGACAATGCGACAAATGGCCAATTGTCGCGCTTTTGTTAATTTTGACACGTTTTTGCTTGTTTTTGTAAAGGCGTCAATGCGACAATGCGACAACGAGACAATGTCCCTTCCATAGTAATCCGTGCAAATAAAACTGAGTAATGAAATAGAAGTCTGACATGCCAGTTAAAAGATAGAGTGTTGCAGCTTCTGATTTCATAGATCTTCAAGAAGGGTTATCAATAATGGGATGGGTGATGAGTTCAACTGCATACGCTGTGATTAACAATAATGCTCCGAGTCAATACATTTTGTCAAATGTATGACATGTATTACGTGAATGAACATATTGTTTATACTCGTCCATGTTTTTGACGGACAAAATAATTTACATGCTCGGTAAAACTGAGGACGGGCATCATTGTGTGTTTCCGTGCTTTGTTCAGGTGAACAATTAAATTGTCCTTGCATGTGTTTGTGACGGGTGCCACTTGTGTGGCAGGATACGCTCACCTTTTCCCGAACACCCATTGGATGACCTGAACCACTTCGGATTTTTATCCCACATCAGTTTGATACACCATGATATAACTGAAATACTGAAATACTGTACAGTTGAAAATGATGTTTAATGCGATTACCGTAGTGTGTTACTGCAACTGTTCATATTTTGTGCAGTGATGTTATGTAATATGTAAAAGAAAGCATATTCAATTATCCAATTGATTTGAATAGAATATACTTGCGTCAGTGTATTTTATTAACGCCCCAAATCGTAATTTAAACACATAAAATAACAGATCACGCATGGTGCCTTGACTTACTACTAGATTAAATGGGCCACCCCGGAATAAAATAGTTCCCCCCAAAGCGAGGAACATATGTTTTAGTATGTTTACAAGAAATATATTCCAAACAATATACTCATTAGATGAGAAGATCTTTTACAGAATTACCTCAGTGAGTCAATTACAATGACAGCGTTGTAATACATTTACATCAAGTACAATACGTCAAAATGGCCGACACAATAAACGTGACGGGAGATATTTTCAAAGTTGTTAATTAACCTGTGGCTATTTCAAGCCTTTGGCATCACTGATCAATTGGCCGATCATTGAAAGGTGATTGTGAAGATGTGTCAAATAGATACTAAGGTAAATTCATAGATTTCTGTAAATTGTCACTGCGACAGTTTGGATTTTTTTTCGTGTTTTTTTCTCTCTGGGATGGGTTGTAGCGAGGGTATACTTAAATGGGCTTGCAACCACGCTTCTGTATGAATTCGTACCAGGGAATTCCAAGTAGTCAGTGTTTACGCCTTTTCAAGAATACAGTCACGTGAAGAACGTCATGTGACCGACCTCGCGTCCAAGTCGTATATCTTGTAAACTTCACATTAAAAACTTAGTTATTGTTATAACCAAATGAAACACAACCCATTGTCCGATAGGGGTAACTGTACATAGCCGTTACCACAATAAACTTAGTAACATTGTTTGGTTTGACTTCTTGGCGCGTGTCTGAATTCCATTAACATGTAACATATCCTAAAACTAGCTTATCAGCAAATCTCGCTGCACTGCGCGCGACAGATACTAGAGCAAGGCATGCCAGAAATACGAAACCTAAAGCTTCCGAAAGGAAGCCTTGGACATCACGTGCGTCGGGGGACCAGCGCCATCTGATTGGCCGTTAACAGTTGCACAAGGCGGAGCAAAAAGCATCGTTTTTCCGTCCATTTTACGCTTGAAAAACTCGACCCTTTTCTGGACACTTTCTAGACGCTGACCAATTAATCAATTTTAATGAATTTTTAGTCGTTTTTCCGTCCAATGACCATATACGGAAAAAAACGACGTTTTCGTGTTTGCAGTGTAACACCATAAGATGTAATACATAGCACATTGCACATTGCACATTGCACATTGCACATTACTTGTATAACATGATTGTGTCGTCGTTTATCTAATATGTCATGGCAGGTCATGGTAATATGAAAGGTTAAATATAGGCTTGTAGAGAAGTTACACAATTTTTCTTGGTTTGTCATATTATTAAAAACCAGGTATCTTAATGGAGCTTACACTGTAAGCTGTTCTTTAGCATCATCACTCACGGGACATTCTGTTAAAACATACATTTCATCCTCGATTATAAATTACATTTATACAACTAAAACAGGCTCTAAGTTGGAATGGGACATTCTCATATCGGCCAGTTTCAATGCGTAGGGGTGCGACGACACACTGAACTTAGCAGGGGCCTCCTTCTATGACGTCTTGGTACAGGAAATGTAATATAGTGTTTTCTGACATAACAACTCTTAAATATTTCCGTGACATTTTTTCTCCCTGTACCACTCGTCGACATATCTTTAACAGGTCATTTTGCCAGGTCTCCTTGTAGCTGTCATACATTCTCATCGGTTTTAACTCAATGTTTTTTCTCAATATTGCTATTTATAACGCACAGCTGTGAAAAAATGGTGCTTTTTAAAAGGATTACGGATTCTAAAATTTCATTTCTTTTTGCACTGGTTGGCAACATTGTCAGCCCACAATTAGACTTGCTAGTTAAGCCGTCTACCTCCGGTATTAACCATCCTTGCCCTGTGTCTTGACACCGAAGACCATTGTCTCACCATTGTCTCACCATTGTCTCACCATTGTCTCACCACAGGTTGGGGCAATCCTGATTCTCCATTCATGTCCACGTTTGGGACACACTTTCCAACTTCTGGAAAGAATCGGACAGCTCTGTGAGACACACTCCTGGTGTCATCACAGATTTTGCTGTGGTCCGTTCATATAATGTCCACAGCTATTTGCCCTTTACGCCAAGTGGAATCTGTTTCGGCAGAAAATCTAGGCTGGTTATTATCCTGCATGGACAATTTATATTTACACAGGAGTATTGTTTAGCTCCCCAAATAGCGGTGCTGTATCCCAATAGCCATCGGGCGGATTCTGAAGCAGCTTTTGCCATAGTTCATAGTTAAAATGTTCAGTGAACAGCACTCCCAGCTACTAGCTGTAGCTTGAAGCTTGTAGCTGTGTGTGAATTCAAACACATATTGTCCACATACAAAATTCACATTTGTTCTTGAGGGCGCTCTCAAAAGAATAATTGTTTTATTTTTCTGGTTGATAAGCACCTTGTTTCCGCACCACCGGATAGTCAAGAGAAGATTAACGTCCTCTTCAGGACCGGCTAAAATCATCTGCATATACAAACGTATTGATGGTTTCTCCAGCTACCTCGACCAATCTTCCCACTGCATTAGTCATGTTGATCAAGTCATTTATGAACATGTTAAATATTAATGGTGAGAGGAAACAACTGTAACATTTTCCCATCCACTCAGAACTGTCCTGTTCTGCTTCCAATAGATCTGTCAACGTGACCACAGACCTTCTGAAATACAACATGTCACTGTAGTCTTCATCAGTTGCCGGGACTGTAAGATGCTGGTCATAGAACTAATTTGATGCAGCTTCCTCGTCTAAATCCGTTTCGGTTGTCATTAAGAATATCATTCTTCTCCACCTAGGTTGTCAAACGCTCAATTAGTTCACTGATATAAAGTTTATATGCAGCCAGTGCTAAAGCTAAACCTCTTTAGCTTAGTGGATCCCGTGGATCGGCAGATGGCGACTTGGGTACAGGGTTCATGATAGTTTGAGACCACACACACTGCAAACACAAAAACGTCGTTTTTCCGTACATGGTCATTCGACGGAGAAAAACTACTAAAATTTCATTAAAATTGATTCATTGGTGAGCGTCCAGAAAAGCGTCGAGTTTTTCAAGCGGAAAATAGACCAAAGAAAACCCCGATGCTTTTTGCTCCACTTTGTACAAATGTTAACGACCAATAACATCTGACGCACGTGATGCCCTGGCCTCCCTGTAGGAAGTAGAGGTTTTGTCTCTCAGGCTGCGGGGGCAGGGTTTTCTCCAGTATATCTGTTCCCCGCCTTGCAGCGAGATTTGCCGTCAGTTTATGGATATTGAAACAGTGATTGGAAGTCAGCCACGCGTCAAGGAGCCAATCAAAACCATGTTACCAAGAGATGCACGGCTAGCTCTATCGGTCACACGGCTGTGTATTATTTTTTGCAACAGCAAATGAAAGTAAATCTTAAGAAATATGAGATGTTGCTTATAGCGATTAGAAAGGACTATTATCAATTGAGTCTGTAAGTAACTTCCACTCAACATTGTCTTTGTTATTGTTTGTAATTGTAATAATCTGTCTTCAAGATGAAATATACCTTACATAGGGCGTCGTCAGTGCAGTTTGCCAGCAGTGTTATAATAACAACTGTACGCGCCAGTCATGTATGTCATTTTAAGTTTACCCTTTCAGTTACATGGTAGACTCACCCATGCCTGTAGATATAGTGGAGTGGATCCATAACAGTGTATCCATCCATAGCAAAGGGAGATCACACAACAATTTAAGAACAATTTTTGCTGGCAGTAAATAAAAGTAAAAAAGTCTTATATCTTGCTAAGATAGTGTCCCATATTCCATCAAGCTTCAGTGAATTTCACATACATATATAAATCCATAGAAATCCAGTTGATACATTGTGGTACTACCTGGTTTATACATTGACTTAACACTTATTTCCCTCTAATTGTTATCTCGAAATTAATTGTGTGTTAAGAAATAATCTGTTTGTTGCTTTTGGTAATCCTAGTGCTTGGTATGATCAGTGGCCTTGTGTTACTTAACGGCAATCTACCCAGGAGAGCAGTGTCTTATATAAATCTCCTATAACTAGTTGTTGTTTTAGATCAGTTACATTCATTATTATCATAATATCAATAACTGTCTTACTTAATCTTCGCTCAACGTAAAGTGACAAAATATACTCTTCAAAAAAAAAACTTGACATAGATGTAAACCCACTTTTTACCAAATATCTAAAATAATTACATTAAATGAGAACCAAATAAGTCAAACAGAAAGCTGATAAAACAAATATAATTCGCGAAAACACATGCAAAGCACATAAACGTAGCGTTTGGGGATCAATTTTACAGCTACATCCAAACGCAACCGCCTGTTAAAAACGTGCAGCACAGGATCCTGCATGTAGGCATGCAGGCCCCCCTGCTGAATGGGTATAAAAATCCACATCAACGGCTGTTCATACAGTCCTTATAACGGCAGTAGAGGCGGTGACAGAATGCCAAGACTGAATGCAGCTCAACGGAACAACGCAATTGGGAGATTACAAGCTGGAGCAACTCAGCAAGAAGTGGCCAGGCACTTTGACGTATCCAGACAGACAATCTCCGCACTGTGGACCCGATACAACAACACCAACAGAGTTGACGGCAGACCAAGGTCAGGAAGACCAAGGGTGACAACCCAAGCATAAGATCGATACATCCGGCTGCGACACCTCCAAGACCGCACTACCACAGCCACGTCTACAACCACACAGATCCCTGGGGTACGCAGAATATCAGATCAAACAGTACGCAACAGACTGAGGGAGGCTGGACCTTTTGCACGAAGACCTGTTCGACGTCAGGTATTGACCCCACGTCATCTGGCAGACCGTCTGCTTTGGTGCCATCAGAGGGTTAGATGGGCACGTGCAAGGTGGAGAAATGTACTGTTTACAGACGAGTCCCGTTTCCTACTCACACGTGCTGATGGGCGCGCACGTGTCTACAGACGCCGGGGTGAACGTTACGCCCCCAACTGTGTGCAGCAGGTTGTCCCATTTGGCGGCGGGAGTGTCATGGTATGGGCCGGAATTCATCACGGTGGTAGGACGCCTCTCGTGCATGTGGCAGGTGCATTGACAGGTGTGCGTTACAGAGACTTGATCCTACAGCCTTACGTTCTTCCTCACGTCAACGTTCATGGCGGACAGTTCCAGCAGGACAACGCTCGACCGCATATTGCACGTGTTTGTCAGGACTTCTTACAGCCTCAACAACATCCAGACATTACCTTGGCCAGCCCGGTCACCAGATTTATCCCCGATTGAGCATCTGTGGGACGAGTTGGATCGACGCGTTCGCAGAAGGAATTCACCGCCCCAAACACTTCCGGTGCTTGGTGCACTTCAGCATGAATGGCAGCACACCCAACAGCGTGTTATTGACAGCCTGATTGCATCTATGGGTCGTCGGTGTCAAGCGGTGATTGATACACGTGGTGGGCACAACCGATACTGACATTTCTGTACCCCTGTGACATTAACTGTATCGTGTACGTGTGTCTGTCTAGGTGACACGATTAATGTTTTGAACATTGTGTACATTGATCTTCAAACAGTGTTTCAATTATTGTTTCTGTGTCCTATTTTGAAACAATCGCATTATATTACATTGTGAAAGTCAGTGTCAAGTTTCTTTTTTTGAAGAGTATATGTCATTCTTTACAGTTTATATCACATTACACATTACTTGTACTGTAAACACCGCGACCAATATACCCGGCTGATTTTGGGACTGATCCATTACTAACAAAGGGGTGTATCTATATGACTGTTGGCGAACTTCCCTGAAGGCGAGAGTAGACCTAACCATACAGAACTGCAAAGCTTGCTAGAATAATTCGTATGATTACTTATAAAAACATTGCAGATATGATGGAAAATAAACACCCAAATTGTAGCTCGAAACAAGGACGATACATGTTTAAATACAATACAATCTCAGCAAAGTAATACGCTTATAGTTAAAAGATGAGTAGATTTATTTGTGTTTGTATGTATGTTTGCATTTCTCTCTTCTTTTGTGGAATTATTAATGCGTTGTCTGCTTGTCACGCTCTTGCTTGCGGAATGCTGTCGGTGATATAGAAGCGGACAATGTCCGTCCATCATTTTCCCGGTACTTTCCCCATACACCATTCAATATTTCTTCATTAAACTTTACATACTCATTCGACATGCACTGGACTGGACAGGTTTTTTTCATATTGCGTTTCCAGGTCGACGAGGGTAGGGACGATCGTTTCTGGAGCATACCTAATAAACTGTTTACCAAAGGCAAATCACCATGTAGTCACGTTAAGTAAAGTCTAGAATCTCTTAAGTCTGTGGTTGGTATTCAGAAGTTGGAAGACCAGGAATGATGAAGTCACAGGAAGTACTGAAACGTCGTTACAAAGAATAAAGAAGTCGTTATCCATAAAATGAGTTTTGTTCTCATAGAAACATTTAATTGCCTTTATTTCTAAGATGTTAATCCCCATTAGGGGAGAGGATTTATGGATGTCTAGTCTCCAAAACCATCCGCAAGACCAACAGTGGGCAAACGGGAAGCCGGGGGTAATTAGCACTGATAGGTAAAAGATGGAAATAGCAATGAGGGCAAACGGAAGCCAGCTAGATAACTAACACCGACAAAGATCAACGCAATAAGTCCCTAGCACTCGGCAGATGGTGTCCTGGTTACGGTTCAAAGCTGGCTGATGTCTCCTGATGTCAATGGCTTCTTGTAGTTTTCTTTGTCGCCAGATGTTGTTGGTAGACGGGACTTTGGTCGCTTCCCACATGATGTTATGTTCTTGGTTCTTCTGGATGTGTTCGAAAATAGCGGGTTTCAGGTCGAGTTTGTTGACAGATGTATGATGTTCTTTGAGTCTGGTGTTGAGGGGTCTGAGGGTTTCTCCAATGTGCTGCTGGCCAAAGTTGCAGGGGATCTGGTATATATCAGTGCTAATTACCCCCGGCTTCCCGTTTGCCCACTGTCCATTGACCATTACCAATCAATGATTATTTAAGGGCTGGCTTCCAGTTGTCCATAACCAACAGCGTTAGTTACAGTAAAGTGTTGGCTTTCATTGTCTTTTGCTCATCACCATTCAGCGGTAATTATCCCTTGTTAGTTTCCACCTTTTGTTATCTTACTACTATTGTTGTCCTTACCTGTACATATATACGTTCTCTGCCTCATAGCATTCATGCACCTGATGAAGGAGTAAGTATATACTCATAAATGTTGTGTTTCCTCATAATAAAGACGTTGACATCCATAAATTCTCTTCATATGTGTATCACTTCTAAATGCCATTCAAAGGCCTGATGTTAATCCCCATTGTTAATCCTCATCGCCATTGTAGTGTACTTTACTGTCAGTCGGCCTAGTGTCGACCCGGGAGAAGCAAATTTGATATTTAGGAGGAAAACTCCTCGTGGCGTTCCCGGGACCCAGCAACGGTTCATTGACACGGGACTTGGATGGGTTCGAACACATTTCATTAACACGAGATTTGGCGCTCCCGGGACCAGGCAAGTAAAACCAGGGTTTATGCACACGAAGTCGAGTTTCCAATGACTGGACACGGGTAAGTTAATTCTGGTTGACTGCGTGAGATTTTGGCAAATAAAGGCTGAGCGGTACAATATTGTATGCCGCTAGTCCTTACATCACAAAATCCTTGTTACAACCAGAACTTGTTTCAGCAGGGGTGTTCTCACTGTGCCAGCAGCTATTGTTCTAGTTTAAAACTCAGTAGCCCGTGATAATCCCTACAACAATGGGGAGTAACACTATAGACTGTTTCACTTTCACTGACTGACTATAGCAAGACTACAGCCTGTGGTTTAAACATATTTTTATTCATTGAAATGAGTTGGGATTGGTGAACAAGCTTTACAGCTTATGTTAACACCGCTCCCATACAACATATATAACATATTGAAATGAAGGATGTGACGTCATCTATATAGACATTATTTAAATAATATGTTAATACATATTACATCAAATAGAAAGTGAACATAAATAGAAAGTTACTGCTTGTGTGTGTCTAACAAGTCGTTTGTAACAAAAGTAATAGTCAATCATGAGGTTATTGTCCGGTTAATTTAATTATTAATTTGTGAAGAGCTGAAACGTTTTGTCTTGATGATGAAATCGTGGACGGATTCAACTAATTTCTGGTTATCAGAGTGAGCAAGTTCATTGTTTCCGTTCATAATAGTATCCAGGTTATAACCGGTAGTGTTAAAGTGCATATTAAGTCTTATCTGAGTAAAGTTACAGCAAGTAAAAAAATAATGTAGGGCGTTTTCACTCTGTTATCCACAGGAGCAACACGGACTGTCAATTAAATGTCTGTTATAATACTTATCGGCGTTTAGGTCGCTACAACCGAGTCTGAGGCGGCAGTGAACGATTTGCCAGAATCGAGTGCCATAGCTAAGGTCAAAATAAGTCTTATTTTCGGTTTTCGTAATTTCTAAATTTAAACTCTGACAGACTACTTGACTCTTTGGACTTTGGTAGAGCATTCCATAAGTGTATTGTGTCTGGTAAAAAGGATTTGGCGTTTTGTTCACTCTTGATCATGTTGATGAACTTGTATACGTTCGGGTGGCAGGCAGCGAGCTTCGACTTCTTGGAATGCCATCCTTGTATGTTAGTTGTTCTAGGGCCGATGGTATCATGGTGGTTCCACATGAGTCTTTCACCGCCCTCTACCCACTGCTCAGTGACATAATCAGCAAAGTTTCTAACTCCAGATAGATACTAGGCACCGGCCTAGGGTCAACTTGAACTGTATCTATCATGGAGACAAGGAAGACGTCGACTTTCAACTTGGCTTCATCGGGAAGATCTATGGTTATGGATGTTCCTGTAGGCGGTGATGAGATTGTTGGCAGTGTTGATGGTTGCAGGACATCCAGCCTTACAACACCTCCAGTGCACAGTGTCTCATCTTCTTGTCTTGACTCTGAACTCATGTCCACCATACACTAAACTCTGTCCACCTCGCGAATTAAGGATGAACTTAACGTTTTGCCATTTTGCAATAAATTCTCAAATGGCACCTCCATATATATACAGTGCATATACCAGTTATTTTAAACTCACTCAATTTGTCTGTTTGGAAAAGTATAGTAATCAGTGATTTGGCCATATGGCCTTGCATACTGAATAAACTGTCTGTCTGTCTGTAAACACAAAATTGTGGCATTTCTGATTTTTATTTACCATTTTATATATCATTATCTTATCACAGTCATGCACATAAATACATAGATATATATGCGTTTGACAATGAGATAAATATATACAATCACTTAAAACGGAAGCCATGTTATTTTCTTCTAAAATTAATCCTAGTCCTAAATTACCTCTGCGAATGAATGATATTCTTATACCTGAGGTAAGTGATCATAAACATCTAGGACTTGTATTCCAGGAAGATGGAAAATGGCACAAACACATTGATTATATTGTACGTAAAGTGAGCCCATTAATTAATTGTTTGCGTAGCCTGAAATACCGTCTAAATCGAAGAACGCTCGAAACCATGTACAAATCTTTTATTTTACCTATTTTTGATTATTGTGATAATATTTGGGATAATTGTAAAAATGAACAAGTAAAACTATTAGAAAATTTACACTTGGATGCTCTACGAACAATATGTGGAGCAGTACGAGGAACCAGTCACAAAAAACTTTATAGGGAAACGGGTTTATACTCACAGTCCGACAGACGGCATTACCATAAATTATGTATAATTTACAAAATGGTCAATGGGCTAACTCCTATATCTATCTTTATGGGTCCCACCTAAAACATCCAGCATAACTGGATATAACCTTCGTACTTCTAATGACTTCCAGACCAGTGCAGGACGCTTATCCCAGTATAATCGATCTTTTTTGCCATCTGTTACACAAGCTTGGAATGCGCTTGATATTAATATTAGAAATGTAGATTCCTTATCTCGGTTTAAGCAATTAATTTCTAGAGAAACTAAGCTTACTTCAAATTTTACACCTTTTGCTAGTTATGGCCAGCGGCAATGCCAAGTGATTTTATCTAGACTTAGGCTAGGTTGTAGTGATTTAAAATCACATTTATTTCACAGATTTCTGATTGATAATCCCATCTGTCCGTGTGGCCTAAATAGAGAAGATGCTTTCCACTTTTTTCTATCTTTCTGGTCTAAACACATGAAATGAGCCTTACCACACGAACTAAAGTGCATATCATCAGCCAATAAGTGAAATGTGGCGTTCCCGTCCCATAACGGTGCAACTATGTCACTTATCAATTATAACTGTTCATATTTATAACCCGTGGTGCAGTGGTGAGGCATTCATAGCCCAGCACTGGCAAACCCAATGGGACGCCAATAAACTCGGCAGATGGCTACACAAAGTTTAAGTCAATTCTAAACTCCCAATAGATAGTTCCAAAGAAGGACAGCTCAAGCTGAGGCGACCTCCCATAAACTTCATTACTATGTTGGCGTCGTGGGAGTGACCCTCTATGGCTGCACGCACTGTATATCTTATAAACATAATTTGTAATAGACTGCAAGTGTAATATATTTCGGTTGAAGTGTAATATTTCGTTGCGTATTTATCTATTATATATGGAAGATAATGATTTTCCATTCACTAGATTATACGAAATTCCAAATATATATTTTCGTGTATGTATTTCTTATTCTGTGACCTTCTTCTACGTCAGTACGTGTTCTAAAGATTTTAACTACAGTTATCGCCGTTGTCATTGCGTTCTTTAATTTTAAAAGCGGTTGATAGATGCAGGTGGCATGTGTTACTCTGATGTAAATGGTCCGCGAAAAGGAACGGCAAATTTTAGCACGGAAGTACACATTCCCCAAGGCCATGTATGTCCAGTATCTTATATGTAAGGCAAATATTCAATAACTGAATTGGACATAAGGCCTTGTAACTACTATTTCCTGACTTGAAATTATACGTTAAAACATAACTGTGCGGGATACTTTGTAGTAGTCTGTTACACTGCCATATGACTATATATCATACAATTAGCATTAGCCTCCCTGCTTTTATAATTGCAAGGAATATCAGAGGCGAAGTATCGGTATATTGACTCTGGCCAAACTGTCACCACCTACAACGATAAGTTTGACAGTCGGCAAATTATTAAGTTGCATTCTACAGAGTTTCGTTTACGTATTTGTTGGTTATATTTGAGCACGAAATGTAAATCTACGTGAGGCAGTCTCTTCAACATGCATTTTTATAATAATTTTGACAGTATACGGCAGTCGGGTTGTCTTAGATCAATTACGTGCTGTAAACAATCCCCCTAATGGCGCGAGCGTAGAATTGGCATGTAGTAAACAAGTTGCGTAGAATTCATGTAAGTGTATATTATTATCATTATTATTATTTACATATTAAAAGTAAAAAAAATGCAGCAAAGAGGGTTTGGGTTATCCTGGCACAGTCAGGCTGGTTAAGCTCATCATCACCTCAAAGCCCTTGCCCCCTCTACACGCAGCCCAGACAGCGAATGGGACTTCTCCCAGGAAGCGCTGCCTAGTCAAACCCACCCAGAACTTTTCGGAGAACGTGAAGACTCCCCAACACTGCAGCCTTCTGCATTACCCAGATTGTCAGAAAAGGCTGTACTGCTGGTAGCAAACCCGGGTACTCTCCCAATGTCAGTCAACAGATTGGGAGGTACCAAACCTAAGGCACCAAGAACAATGGGGAGTCTGACAACTTGGCACTTGGGATGCAAGTGTAACATTTCGAAAGCGAGGTCCGCATATTTGCTATGTTTTTCTGAATCTTGTCAATCACATTTGTGTCAAAGGGTACAGAAAATTCAATGATGTAAATGATTTTATTGGATTTATCAAAAAGGACAAGATCAGGTTTGTTGGCCTGGATATGTCTGAGGCTGTATATGGGCCTATTCCAAAGGATTTATCATTTTCCATGACGCCCTCTACATTTTTCGGGTCGTACCAAGAATGGACCTCTGTGTCAAAACCACAAGCATAGCGAAGACGGTAATAAAACGATCGAGCTCCACCATTATGTCGCTTCAGATACTGTGTTTGTGCCAAAGGTGGGCATCCACTGACAATGTGTTGGACGGTCTCATTTAATTCGTTGCATAATCTGCATTCATTTTTACATTTTGATGCAAAATCACACCTTGACGGTTTCGAGTGGGAAGTGACTGCTCCTGAGCAGGAAACAGAAAGCCTTCTGTTTCACTTTTCAGGCCAGCCGACTTCATCCAAGTGAAGTACTCTTCAGGGTTGCTTAACTTATCAACACACTGCACATAAACTCGATGCAGTGGTCGTTCAGATAACCTCTCCTTGAGTCTGGGCCGATCTGATATGGCACTTGCTCACAATATAGTCGGAATCGTACAGTCGCTTTGGGCAGTCAATCCTTATGCATGACGTAGGGCGTCTTTTGGGTGACGTAGCTTGTCTTTTGGGTGTACTACTTAATTGGGGGAATTAGTCGGTAGCAGTGGTCACGACTGGCGATCACCTTGAAGGACAGAGAAGGCTGTTGAGTTGGTGGCGTTTATTGGTGGAAGCAGAGTGACGTTTACACAGAAGTACATTTAATTGTAATGGCACGATAATATATATAAGAGGTTGAGTCACATTCATCTAATTGCATACATGTAATTATAACAATTCAATACGTGTACAACACGTACGATCATAATAATACAATCGGCATACAACCGGTAATAACATGACTGTAAAGATGTACAATATATTTGTGTAACGGATGGTTATTAAAAGGCATTAATTACGCGAAAATATGTCTGGTAGAAAACAGTAGAAAAACAGTCATGCGTGGATATTCTGTTATAAGAGACAACATAAATACATGTTGGCCGACTCAGTTTTCAATGTTACTAAGTTGCAGGCAAATCATTGCTATGAGTATGTGTCACTGAATGTAGGAACGTACAAGTTATTGACATTGGTACACATACTCATATTGGGATGTTGCCGTGCAACTAGTATACTAATATACTAATATACTAATATACTAATATATGTTCGCGAGAGGAAGTATTGTCTGGATATTAAGTCAATGATAATTTTCACAACGCTACGATATAGTCGAAATAGATCTAACCTACATCTAACGTATTAAGATCGTAGCTGACAATATAAGTTAACAGTTAAGTAAATAGTGACTTACCTTGAAGGACAGAGAAGGCTGTTGAGTTGGTGGCGTTTATTGGTGGAAGCAGAGTGAAGTTTGCTACCACCGACCGCCGTATATATACAACTCAGGCCTTCATTACGTTACATAACTAAAGATCACAACATCCCAGGTGTCAGCGGTTGATCGGCTGTACAATGGGTGGGTGTGTCATTATTTACGGATTTATTCAAGTAGGTTGTTGTATTGCCTAACTGACCCTTACATCACTGTCGGACTGACCATGTGTGCCGGCCCTGTGACGTGAAGTTACCTCACTAATCACTGGTTCTCAGAGAGAGTGACCCTTTGTGTCAGCCTGGCTGGACAGACTTGCATAATGAGCCACTGTCTCAAGGCTGGAGTGACCGTGAGTTTAGCCGCATATGTGAAACATAAAATATCTTGTATGCGGCGGTCAGTTAGTGCATTCGCTATACTGAATTTACTTTAAGAATAGTCAGATTAGTTTACCGATATAGGTTGATTGATATATATTTTCTAATAGGAATTTGGTGTTAGAAGAAAGCTATGACAATACCCCTCTGCGACAGGAAGCTTTTGTCCTCAAAAGCAAAAAATAGAATTGACATACAGACATGGTGATACAATGCAAAAAAACAATAGATGTGATACAGGCGTGGTAATACAATTAAAAAAAACAATAGATGTGTTATAGACATGGTAATACAATGCAAAAAACAATATATGACATTACACTTATGTTCATCAAAACGAATGTTAGGATACGTCTGTCTCCTTAGAAGTGACAATGGACATTGGCAAGGATACGTCGTAAAAGATATGGTAAAGTATAGACACAATTGGTAAGAATGGATATACAGATAATAATTATTCAAGACAACTTTGACACTGGGGTGGTAGGAAGTAATAATACGTTATGGTAAGATTTGGGTACAGCGCCTTATTTGGTTTTATCGTATCATCATCCAAAGCCTTAATATATCCTCCATGAATTAACAGGATATAGGTGTTGACAGGTTGGTTAAGCATATTTCGCAGTTTCTTGGCAGTAAAAATATTTAAACGAATTTCATTTAGTAGATAAAGGAAGGTGTCCGTAAGGTTGTTTTTGATGCAGAAGTTGGGCCATTCCAGAGAAAGACTAGGAAAGAAGTAATCGGTGACTCTGAGATTGTGAATATAAGTAGGGGGGTTGATGGTCCAGTAAGATGGACATAGCGAAAGAGCAATAATAGGGATGATAATACATTGCAAAAAAGACATAACATTTGATTAAAGTTCATCAACGATAATGGTCATAATCATTTCTGGTACAAAATGGATTATCATCATTATTATGTGTTATTATTAATAGTTTTTGTTGTTGCGATGTTCAAGACAGATATGAAAAAAACATAAAAACCGAATAGTTGGGCAAGAGCACTTGGTGATGAGGAAGTTTGGAAACAAGGGCTTGTGTGGCCCTACGAAATTCGAAGCATACCTACGATAGAGATGGCAATGCTGTAAAGAAAATTAGGGTAAGAAAGTGAAGCAATGATGGGATCAGTATCATTGAGTTACCTTGGTTAACCCTTCATTTCACCACAATGTTGACATCATTCTCACGTAGATATATTGGTTGGACATGGAAGTTTATGATTTACGAAAATGTTATGGTTACGTTTTCTACCTGTCTGGGTGATGAGGTTACGATTGGCTTGATCGTGGCAGTTCGGTTGGCTGAGGTCCTTGCGAGAAGGTTGACCTGGTGACATCAGAGCATTTTGGGACCTGTGCGACATCATCCGATATGGATATTAGAAGATCACGGCCCTGCTCAGGAGTCGATTGTTGGAACTACTGAGGTGACTGGTGCCTGACTTGTTTTGAGGCGTTTGGTTTGACTGGTGCCTGACTTGTTTTGAGGCGTTTGATTTGACTGGTGCCTGACTTGTTTTGAGGCGTTTGGTTTGACTGGTGCCTGACTTGTTTTGAGGCTTTTGGTTTGACTGGTGCCTGACTTGTTTTGAGGCGATTGGTTTGTTTGTCACCTGACTTTTGCAGCTCTTCTCTGTGATTCTTCGGTGTTCTGCCAGTCGTTGACCTGGTCCAAGAAAGGATCCTCTCACCAGTTGACGTAGGGCGTCTTTTGGGTGACGTAGCTTGTCTTTTGGGTGTACTACTTAATTGGGGGAATTAGTCGGTAGCAGCGGTCACGACTGGCGATCACCTTGAAGGACAGAGAAGGCTGTTGAGTTGGTGGCGTTTATTGGTGGAAGCAGAGTGACGTTTACACAGAAGTACATTTAATTGTAATGGCACGATAATATATATAAGAGGTTGAGTCACATTCATCTAATTGCATACATGTAATTATAACAATTCAATACGTGTACAACACGTACGATCATAATAATACAATCGGCATACAACCGGTAATAACATGACTGTAAAGATGTACAATATATTTGTGTAACGGATGGTTATTAAAAGGCATTAATTACGCGAAAATATGTCTGGTAGAAAACAGTAGAAAAACAGTCATGCGTGGATATTCTGTTATAAGAGACAACATAAATACATGTTGGCCGACTCAGTTTTCAATGTTACTAAGTTGCAGGCAAATCATTGCTATGAGTATGTGTCACTGAATGTAGGAACGTACAAGTTATTGACATTGGTACACATACTCATATTGGGATGTTGCCGTGCAACTAGTATACTAATATACTAATATACTAATATACTAATATACTAATATACTAATATATGTTCGCGAGAGGAAGTATTGTCTGGATATTAAGTCAATGATAATTTTCACAACGCTACGATATAGTCGAAATAGATCTAACCTACATCTAACGTATTAAGATCGTAGCTGACAATATAAGTTAACAGTTAAGTAAATAGTGACTTACCTTGAAGGACAGAGAAGGCTGTTGAGTTGGTGGCGTTTATTGGTGGAAGCAGAGTGAAGTTTGCTACCACCGACCGCCGTATATATACAACTCAGGCCTTCATTACGTTACATAACTAAAGATCACAACATCCCAGGTGTCAGCGGTTGATCGGCTGTACAATGGGTGGGTGTGTCATTATTTACGGATTTATTCAAGTAGGTTGTTGTATTGCCTAACTGACCCTTACATCACTGTCGGACTGACCATGTGTGCCGGCCCTGTGACGTGAAGTTACCTCACTAATCACTGGTTCTCAGAGAGAGTGACCCTTTGTGTCAGCCTGGCTGGACAGACTTGCATAATGAGCCACTGTCTCAAGGCTGGAGTGACCGTGAGTTTAGCCGCATATGTGAAACATAAAATATCTTGTATGCGGCGGTCAGTTAGTGCATTCGCTATACTGAATTTACTTTAAGAATAGTCAGATTAGTTTACCGATATAGGTTGATTGATATATATTTTCTAATAGGAATTTGGTGTTAGAAGAAAGCTATGACATGCATATGGTAAAGGTTTTTGTGGCTTATATTTAGAAATCAGAAAAACAAACAAAATAAAATGCAATTTTGTATAGTATAAGGTTATCAAACATCAGTTAGTTCCCCGTAATAGCTTAATGTGCAATATACACTTGGTGAACATTTTATTTTATCACAATATAACATTTGTTCTACTAAACTATGTTAAAGGTATTTGGTTGCATAAGAAGTGGAACGAAAATACTTTTTGAAGCAACTTTTACTATTTCAGCCCACAACCTTATTAGAATTGTTCTTGCGGGTGTCAACATAAGAAGTTCAAGTGTGTTTCAACATAAGAATTCCAAGTGTGTGTCGACATAAGAATTTCAAGTGTAATATAAGATGTTATTCAACTCGCCCAAGAAGCTTACCCATACACATTATCACAGATATTTGAAGGTAATTCGACTTGACCACTTACTCGCCTATTTAAGTCGCAACCTATGCTTTCCAGTATCTGGTGATTTGTAGTGCTTGAATGAATAAGTGGCACAATAAAACTATATACTAGAACAATAATTTACTAGAACAGAATATGATAATACCTTCTTTTGAAAACTTTGGGTGGTGGAGTCCATCTGTTGCCCAGCTATAACGGCTACCGTGGAAGACGACGGCTGCTACCACAAAGGCCACGACGAGCACTATCAGCGATCGAACTTTCAAGGACGCCATGTTGCCACTGAGAGCCTGACGGACCCCTGCCTTATATAGTCAATTCCCGTTAATCCTACATGGTTGGTTGCATATGATTATGTCGGATTAACGAGTATAACGGATAAACGAAATAAGTAGTATTAACTTTCGTGATCGAAAATTGGACAACTACACGATAGATGACGATACAAACACGTAATAAAAAATGAAAAATGAAATATTCATATTGTTGTGTTACATTGTTAACGGAATTTGTTTTCTAATCATGCAACCTCTAAAGCTTAACACAAAACAACTGTTACGGACTGTATGGCATATTCAATATACTTTAAAAAGCATAGTCTGGAATGGAAGTCGGAAGTTTGAAACTGGTACCGCCACACTCCTGAAATTCCTATGTTGACACACACTTGAAATTCTTATGTTGACACACACTTGAAATTCTTATGTTGACACACACTTGAAATTCTTATGTTGACACACACTTGAACTTCTTATGTTGACACACACTTGAAATTCTTATGGTGACTCACACTTGGAATTCTTATGTTGACACACCCTTGAAATTCTTATGGTGACTCACACTTGGAATTCTTATGTTGACACACACTTGAACTTCTTCACACACTTGAACTTCTAATGGTGACACACACTTGGAATTCTTATGTTGAAACACACTTGAACTTCTTATGTTGACACACGCAAGAACAATTCTAATAAGGTTGTGGGCTGAAAGAGTAAAAGTCGCTTCAAAAGTATTTTCGTTCCACTTCTTATGCAACAATGTTCACCAAGTGTATATTGCACATTAAGTTATTACGGGGAACTAACTGATGTTTGATAACCTTATACTATACAAAATTGCATTTTATTTTGTTTGTTTTTTCTCATTTCTAAATATAAGCCACAAAAACCTTTACCATATTCATAAGGATTGACTGCCCAAAGCGACTGTACGATTCCAACTATATTGTGAGCAAGTGCCATATCAGATCGGCCCAGACTCAAGGAGAGGTTATCTGAACGACCACTGCATCGAGTTTATGTGCAGTGTGTTGATAAGTTAAGCAACCCTGCAGAGTACTTCACTTGGATGAAGTCGGCTGGCCTGAAAAGTGAAACAGAAGGCTTTCTGTTTCCTGCTCAGGAGCAGTCACTTCCCACTCGAAACCGTCAAGGTGTGATTGTGCATCAAAATGTAAAAATGAAATGTAGATTATGCAACGAATTTAATGAGACCGTCCGACACATTGTCAGTGGATGCCCCGCTTTGGCACAAACACAGTATCTGAAGCGACATAATGGTGGAGCTCGATCGTTTTATTACCGTCTTCGCTATGCTTGTGGTTTTGACACAGAGGTCCATTCTCTTGTTGTACAAGTAACCTTCAAAAAGAACCAGTTGTGTGCCTCGCTGCGATGTTACATACTCTACCAACTTCCAACCCGACATGGTTATGAACCAAGCCTCTTTATACACAGGTACCTGTAGAGTAGAGACCCGACTCTTGTAAAATAATTTAAATTCATTAACAATTAATTTTCCAAAGAATATCTCATTGTTTCATATGAAATGTTCTAAGACATCAACCATACATTCAATACAGATTAGTTGCCCTTTAGTCATGTCATAACATTTCACTTGGTCTCTGTGGTAATTCTATGTACTCCAGCCTTAATTAATCCCCCCCCCCCCCCCCCCCCCCCCCCACTGGCCTCCTCCCAGGTTGTGTATCAACTGGGAATATGGAGGTGTGTGACAAATGGGACGTGTAACTAATGGGAGATGACCACTTCACGATATAATAGTGAGTTATGATCTACGTAATCTCATTAAAACAGCCCACACGTATTACACAATCTCGGCTACTCTGATTGACTCTATTGTTATAAGCCAGGGCGGCGAAACTATAGAACCCGGCGTTTTAGACTTTAGCGTGGATAACAGTGACCACTGGGTTTTTTGTCACTCTTTCCAATTGTATCAATTTAACAGAGTCTTATGTAAGATATGTTTTACTTTACAAGCTAGGAGATAATTATCCACGCCTAAATCAGCTTAGTGTTTCCACAGATTGTGAAAAAAACGTTTGACTCCTGCAATTCGGTCAGCGAAGCCTGTGACGACTTAACATTAGCACTGAGTCAATATGTAAAAAAGAGTGCGTACCTTCCAAACGAGTAATAATAAGGCCAAGGGATAAACCCTGGTTTAACAGCGAAATTCGACGAGCAATCCGTATTAGAGAAACACTCAGAAATAAGCCAAAATTATCCTGTAAACCAAATGACTTTCTAAGGTACAAAAAACCCAAAGAAATACTGTTAATAATCTTCGAAAACAAGCAAGAGAGCTCTTCCATTGTAAATTAGATGGGTTTTTATCAACTATTGGAAATTACTTAGATTTATTCTGAAGGATTCTGGTACTACAACAACTGTACCCCATTGGTCACTGATGTTTCAAAAGTCTGAAGCATTAAATATATATTTCAATTCAGTCTCAAAACTCAAATAGCCAAATCAAAAAGGTTCTAAAAAAACCCCTAACCAAACCAAAAATTCTACATCCGTCCAAAAAAATCGACAGAGTAATCACTAAACTCCAAACATGACATACCAACCTTAATAACCACCTCAAAATATAAAAAAAACGCAACAGGAACCTGCCCACATTGCGAACAACAAGAAACCCCAGAACACGCACTCATACACTGCACCCACTACCTAACACACCTAACTACACTACAAACCACCCTAAATCTAAATAAGGCTCTTACTCTAGAAGCAATCTTAAACCCACAAAATAAAATAGAAAAATTCAAAGCCTTAGGCGTATGTTTAATCAAAACAGGACTAATAAATCGCATTTAAAACCCCAATAAACTACCAAAACCAAACTAACTAACCAAACCAAACTAACAAACTTCCATACTCAGGTCCCTTAGTTCGCCCCCCCAAACCCTCTTGGCATTTTTTCCAAATCTCAAAATTTCCAAAATTCTATATAAGCAACCACTAAAACACCCCTACTGGATTGCCAAACAACTTTTTCCCCTTTTCGGAAACACATTAAATGGCCTGGCCGGGCCCGTGTACGAAATACGCTGCAGTCGGAAAGCGCACGTAAAATCTCCAATATAAGTAAGTAAGTAAGTAAGCAAATATCGATAATTGCAACCCTGTGTTACCTGATATTTATAACAAATGCGATGCTGAACTACAAGATTTTCATGTTGAACATAACGAAATAATCGATTTGATAAAGTCACTTCCAGTAAACAAGGCACGTGGTCCAGATAACATTAATCAACGCTTATTGAAACACATTGACAATTCAATAGCCACGCCATTGTTTTTATTGTTCAATTTGTCTTTGCTTGAGAACGAATTTCCACACAGTGGAAATTGGCAAATGTAATTCCTATATATAATAAAGGGGATCAATCTTCACCTTCCAACTATAGACCTGTATCACTACTATCATATATAAGTAAGATTTTTGAGCGAATCGTACACAAGAGATGGTTTAAACATATTGTTATTTCAAAAGAAATCTGGATCGGTTTGTAGAACTGCTAACTACACTACTGCCATGTGATATCGTTTTTAAATCATACCCATGTGTGTAGAAATACATAGTGTTTCTGATATTATCGTATTTTTGACAGGTATAGAAAAAGTGAATTGCGTCTTCAAAGTGATACCCACAAGGGCAGTCTCATATGTCTGATACATGTCGTCTAAACTTATCAGCATTTAGGTCACTGCAGCCGAGCCTAAGGCGACAGTGGACAATTTGACATGATCTATGACCGTATTTTAAGTCAAAATTATTAATAATTGTATCAGAACGATTAATTAAGGATTTGAATTCTTTTAATGAGCAAGAATTAGTAACTTCATTGGGTAGGGTGTTCGTAGGTTAATCGTATCCGGAAGAAATGATTTAGGTCTGGGTTCTACATTTGATTGTTTGTATGTTAGATCTATTTCTAAGGTTATAATTGCTATTATCAGAGACTGGACTTGGAATGAGATCGTTGAGATGTACAGGTGAAATACTGTTTTTCATTTTGTAAAATGTAATCAATTTGAAGCGGTGTCGTTCTTTTAAGGACTGAAAGTTTGTTTCGTTATAAACATGACTGGTACCCCGAACCGCCCCACAAATAGTTCTCAATGCGTCCAAATGTAAATTCTCGAGTTTCTTACTCTTGCTTGATCAGTGAAAAATTCATTTAGGACATTGGAAATATCTTCAATATCATCATATAAAACATTATTTGATACTTTTGACGGAAACGACGAATTTTCGGTGCGCGTTTTGACATATTTTTCAACTAGTCGCCACCAGATCTTAGTCCCATATGAAGTATTTATGATGTTATCTATTTTTAATTCATGAGCTCTTTTGGCTATTCTGACTGATGATATTACTTTATTCCTGCAAAGCCTAAATTTTACCAAATCTGACGGTCGATTTCTGTTTTTAGCAATTTTGTGAATACGATTACGTTTCCTAATAAGAACGCGTATCTCTGTATTTATCCATAGAGGATCCTTTGTTCGTATTGTGACAGTTTTAGTTGGAATGTATTTATAAAATATGTCTTTAAGTCTAGAAGTCAGATTTTCAGTGATAATGTTAATATTATCAGATGAGAATAGGCTTTCCAGGTCAATCTCATTAATACCTTGATTTATACCATCTGCATCTGCCAAGGGATAGTTATATATTATTCTCTTAAACGCGTAGTTTCTGGGTATATCTTTTATATGAACAAAGATAGGGCAGTGATCGCTACAGATTGGATCAAGTACACCAGAAGACCTCACATTGTTTACACAGGATACGAATATTAAATCGATAAAAGTTTTAGAATTAGAGGTTATTCTTGTAGGATCTGTAATTATAGTTTGTAAATGTTCAATCTTTTTAGTGGTTTCGCATAGAATATCTAGATTGAAGTCGCCAGTAACAATAGTAAACATATCAAGATCAACTGCATTGCCTATTGATTCATCAATTAAATTCCAATAATGGACACATTTAGGGCGAGAGACACGATTTAGTTACATAACATAAGTTGGCTGCACGCTTTACGCAAGTGGTTTAAATGCCGTTGGATACCTGTTACAATAAAGAAAGAAAAAACAAAAAGTAAGTATTTGTTGTATACAATTTCAAGAGAGTTGTGGAATAGATGTTTTATATAATGTTTGTTTGAGGGAAATATATGGCGCTGTATCAGAATGAGTGATCAGCCGGGGTTATAAAAAGTCAGCAATCATATATGCAAGCAAAGTGGACCACATCAGTGTTTAGACATTGAATTCTAAAACTTACTGGATTGGGATGGTAATTTTAAACCATGATTATAGAGTATTTACTATTTGAGTTATTTAATATGTGATTAGCTGCGACTTGATTCGATTTACATAAGTTATAACTTAAAGTATATCTTGATCCTTGATGTTTTGATGATAAGTGGATGGTGTGTAGTGAACTCAAATGGCCTCTATGATGGATTGTCTGAAGAGTATCAAATGCACAAAACTGAAGGCCTCAGTTTTATATATATTGTATATTTGTACTTCATCTCTACATACTGAATTTAATTTAATGTCAGTATTGAAGAGTTATAATCAGCACAAAAATAATATATTCATTTACCAATTTTGATAAATTTATACATAATTTCCAACTGAATTAGTACATATCAATTTTGAACTACATATGTCGAAAGAACAATGGGATATTATGTTTTAGAAATGTGTGTTGTGATCACATACTTGTCAGTCCGAAGTATTTATTGTGCATGCACCAACAATCTCTGCCCACATTGCAAACTCCACATAATATGTTTTAAAGTTACCAGATATAGAAATCTATCTTATGCATATGCCAACAGATTTTACGTGCACCAACAAGGAACATATGAGAGAAGTCTACAAAATCATAGGATTGCAGTCTATGCATGAGTCAACGATTTCAAAACACTTTCATTTTTGTAAATACCACACGATCAAATCATCAACTAATAGGATCTAGGAATGCATACAATGCATGTGTCAATAAATATGTAGTAGAGAGTCAATCACCGCATGGTTTATCTTACAAGGTCATTGGGTTGAGGTACCAGTACATGTACATTTTAAGAGAATAGGTGGCCAATAATTTACGATAACTATATTTGTATGCCGTAAGCGCAGCACACGGGGGTAATACGGGAGACTCATTAAGTTACATAACATAAGCTGCTGCACGCTTTACGCAAGCGACCTCAATGCGAGTCTGTCGGCTGTTTTCATACCGTTGGATACCCATAACAATAAAGAAAGAAAACACAAAAAGTAAGTATTTGTTGAATACCATTTTAAGAGAGTTTTGCAATAGATGTTTTAAATAATGTTTGGTTGAGGGAAATATATGGCGCTGTATCAGAATGAGTGATCAGCCGGGGGTTATAAATGTGTCAACAATCATATCATATGCAGAAAAGTGGACAACATCAGTGTTTAGACATTGAATTCTAAAACTTCCTGGATTCGGATGGCAATTCTAAGCAATGCTTATAGAGTATTTACTATTTGAGTTATTTAGTATGTGATTAGCTGCGACTTGATCAGTTTGTGTAAGTTAATACTTAAAGTATAATCCTGGATGTTTTGATCATATGTGGATCAGCACATGGACAGTATATTCATATTCCAATTTTGTAAACATAGTTTTCAAGTTTATTAGTGCATATCTTCTTTGAATCTAATACCTGAGAGTACGTTATATATGTCAAAAGTAGAATGGAATATATGTTATAGACATGTTTGTTGTGATCACATGCTTGTGTACTAAGACTGTACTTATTCGATATCAAAATTTGAAATAAAAAAAAACCCTTTTCAGTCAGAAGTACATATTGTGCATGTGAAAAACAATCTATACCCACATTGCAAACTCCACATAATATACATACATATATATACACATACATACACACACATACACATACACACATATATACATATATATACATATACATATACATACACACACACACGCACACACACACACACACACACACACACACACACACACACACACACACACACACACACACACACACACACATATATATATATATATATATATATATATATATATATATGTACTCTTCAAAAAAAGAAACTTGACATAGATGTAGAACCACTTTTTGCCAAATATCTAAAATAATTACATTAAATGAGAGCCAAATAAGTCAAACAGAAAGATCATGTGTCTATAGTTCGCGAAAACACATGCAAAGCACATAAACGTAGCGTTTGGGGATCAATTTTACAGCTTCATCCAAACGCAACCGCCTGTAAAAAACGTGCAGCACAGGATCCTGCATTTAGGCATGCAGGCCCCCCTGCTGAATGGGTATAAAAATCCACATCAACGGCTGTTCATACAGTCCTTATAACGGCAGTAGAGGCGGTGACAGAATGCCAAGACTGAATGCAGCTCAACGGAACAACGCCATTGGGAGATTACAAGCTGGAGCAACTCAGCAAGAAGTGGCCAGGCAGTTTGGCGTATCCAAACAGACAATCTCCGCACTGTGGACCCGATACAACAACACCAACAAAGTTGACGACAGACCAAGGTCAGGAAGACCAAGGGTGACAACCCAAGCACAAGATCGATACATCCGGCTGCGACACCTCCGAGACCGCACTACCACAGCCACGTCTACAACCACACAGATCCCTGGGGTACGCAGAATATCAGATCAAACGGTACGCAACAGACTGAGGGAGGCTGGACTTTTTGCACGAAGACCTGTTCGACGTCATGTATTGACCTCACGTCATCTGGCGGACCGTCTGCTTTGGTGCCATCAGAGGGTTAGATGGGCACGTGCAAGGTGGAGAAATGTACTGTTTACTGACGAGTCCCGTTTCCCACTCACACGTGCTGATGGGCGCGCACGTGTCTACAGACGCCGGGGTGAACGTTACGCCCCCAACTGTGTGCAGCAGGTTGTCCCATTTGGCGGCGGGAGTGTCATGGTATGGGCCGGAATTCATGACGGTGGTAGGACGCCTCTCGTGCATGTGGCAGGTGCATTGACAGGTGTGCGTTGCAGAGACTTGATCCTACAGCCTTACGTTCTTCCTCACGTCAACGTGCATGGCGGACAGTTCCAGCAGGACAACTCTCGACCGCATATTGCACGTGTTTGTCAGTACTTCTTACAGCACAACAACATCCAGACATTACCTTGGCCAGCCCGGTCACCAGATTTGTCCCCGATTGAGCGTCTGTGGGACGAGTTGGATCGACGCGTTCGCAGAAGTAAACCACCGCCCCAAACACTTCCGGCGCTTCTTGGTGCACTTCAGCATGAATGGCAGCACATCCAACAGCGTGTTATTGACAGCCTGATTGCATCTATGGGTCGTCGGTGTCAAGCGGTGATTGATACACGTGGTGGGCACAACCGACATTTTCTCTACCCCTGTGACATTAACTGTATCGTGTACGTGTGTCTGTCTAGGTGACACGATTAATTTTTTGAACATTGTGTACATTGATCTTCAAACAGTGTTTCAATTATGGTTTCTGTGTCCTATTTTGAAACAACCGTATTATATTACATTTGGAAAGTCAGTGTCAAGTTTCTTTTTTTGAAGACATTACGACTTGTCATGTCACACAACTAAAGATATAATGCATCTTCCATCTTCTGGTGTTTTGCTACACGGGATCGTGATAAGTCATTTGAATTTTCCGGGAGATTAAGCCACTTCTGTTTGTCTTTTAAAATGTCACCAATTGTCGATTTTCCTATGGTATGTCCAAATTCAGTGCCATAATGCTTACTGATGGTTTCCAAACTTGCTGACGGGTGTTTTTCCTTGAACAGACAAATTTCCCTTTTTTCGCGTGCGTGCGTGCGTGCGTGTCGCTTACGTTTCGCTGGTTGACAGGCCATACTCACAGTATTTATCGAATGGGATTACATGTACAATAAACAAGCTCGTCTCAAACGTAACTCAGTGTCACTTGTGTGTATAAGAATCTATCTTATGCATATGCCAACAGATTCTAAGTGCACCAACAATGAATACATGAAAGTAATTTACAAAATCATAGGATTGCAATTTATGAATGGTCCAATAGTTTCAAAAACACATTCATATTTGTCAATACCACATGATTAAATCATCAACTGATAGGATCTAGGAATGCATACAATACATGGGTCCACAGATATTCATTAAGAAGACAATCACCACATGGATTATCTGTCAAGGTCCTTGGGTTGAGGTACCAGTACATGTACCAACAGTTAATAACACCGTTGATCACCAGTACATGTACCAACAGTTAATAATACCGTTGATCACAAGTACATGTACCAACAGGTAATAATACAGTTGATCACCAGTAGATGTACCAACAGTTAATAATACCGTTGATAACCAGTACATGTACCAACAGTTAATAATACCGTTGATCACCAGTACATGTACCAACAGTTAATAATACCGTTGATCACCAGTACATGTTCCAACAGTTAATAATACCGTTGATCACCAGTGCATGTACCAACAGTTAATAATACCGTTGATCACCAGTGCATGTACCAACAGGTAATAATACCGTTGATCACCAGTGCATGTACCAACAGGTAATAATACCGTTGATCACCAGTGCATGTACCAACAGTTAATAATACCGTTGATAACCAGTACATGTACCAACAGTTAATAATACCGTTGATCACCAGTGCATGTACCAACAGTTCATAATACCGTTGAAAACAAGTACATGTACTTACAGTTAATAATACCGTTGATAACAAGTACATGTACCAACAGTTCATAATACCGTTGATAACCTGTACATGTACCAACAGTTCATAATACCGTTGATCACCAGTACATGTACCAACAGTTCATAATACCGTTGATCACCAGTACATGTACCAACAGTTAATAATACCGTTGATCACCAGTACATGTACCAACAGTTAATTATACCGTTGATCAACAGTGCATGTACCAACAGTTAATAATACCGTTGATCACCAGTGCATGTACCAACAGGTAATAATACCGTTGATCACCAGTGCATGTACCAACAGGTAATAATACCGTTGATCACCAGTGCATGTACCAACAGTTAATAATACCGTTGATAACCAGTACATGTACCAACAGTTAATAATACCGTTGATCACCAGTGCATGTACCAACAGTTCATAATACCGTTGAAAACAAGTACATGTACTTACAGTTAATAATACCGTTGATAACAAGTACATGTACCAACAGTTCATAATACCGTTGATAACCTGTACATGTACCAACAGTTCATAATACCGTTGATCACCAGTACATGTACCAACAGTTCATAATACCATTTATCACCAGTACATGTACCAACAGTTCATAATACCGTTGATAACCTGTACATGTACCAACAGTTCATAATACCGTTGATCACCAGTACATGTACCAACAGTTAATAATACCGTTGATCACCAGTACATGTACCAACAGTTAATAATACCGTTGATCACCAGTGCATGTACCAACAGTTAATAATACCGTTGATCACCAGTGCATGTACCAACAGTTAATAATACCGTTGATCACCAGTGCATGTACCAACAGTTCATAATACCGTTGAAAACAAGTACATGTACTTACAGTTAATAATACCGTTGATAACAAGTACATGTACCACCAGTTCATAATACCGTTGATAACCTGTACATGTACCAACAGTTCATAATACCGTTGATCACCAGTACATGTACCAACAGTTCATAATACCATTTATCACCAGTACATGTACCAACAGTTCATAATACCGTTGATAACCTGTACATGTACCAACAGTTCATAATACCGTTGATCACCAGTACATGTACCAACAGTTAATAATACCGTTGATCACCAGTACATGTACCAACAGTTAATAATACCGTTGATCACCAGTGCATGTACCAACAGTTAATAATACCGTTGATCACCAGTGCATGTACCAACAGTTAATAATACCGTTGATCACCAGTGCATGTACCAACAGTTAATAATACCGTTGATCACCAGTGCATGTACCAACAGTTCATAATACCGTTGAAAACAAGTACATGTACTTACAGTTAATAATACCGTTGATAACAAGTACATGTACCAACAGTTCATAATACCGTTGATAACCTGTACATGTACCAACAGTTCATAATACCGTTGATCACCAGTACATGTACCAACAGTTAATAATACCATTTATCACCAGTACATGTACCAACAGTTCATAATACCGTTGATAACCTGTACATGTACCAACAGTTCATAATACCGTTGATCACCAGTACATGTACCAACAGTTGATAATACCGTTGATAACAAGTACATGTTCATTGACAGAATCCTGGAATGTGAAGACTATTTTAAGCACAAAGTCACACATCACATGATGTTGCTGTACACACCCCTAGGAATTAATATATGCAGTTTGTATGTACCTTGTCAATCACCACTTAGGTTCTTAGGTGTTGGGGTTTGGCTTAGCTGTATAAGCACTTTAAGTCTGTTTTTCCATACACTTCCTGCCAGTGAAATGTTGTTGTCACAGATACAGGAATCTGTCTTATACATGTGCCAGCAGATTCTAGGGGCACAGGCAATGAACACATGAAAGTAATTTACAAAATCATAGGTTCGCAATCTGTGCATGAGTCATCAGTTTCATACACATTCATATTTGTCACAACCGCTTTATTGAGTTATCGACAGATAGGATTTAGGATGAATGCTCTGCCTGTGTCCACAGATATTCAGTAGATAGTCAATCACCACATGATTTATCTACACAGCCCTTGATTGAGGTACTAATTCATGTACTTAAATTGTATAATACCATTTGTAACCAGTACACATTTAAGCACAAAAACAGTCCCCACCTGCTACTGTCTTACTCAATCCTAGGAATGAATAGGTTCAGTTTATATGCACATTGTCAATCACCACTTGGGTTTTTAGGTGTTGGGGTTTGGCTCAGCTGTATAAATATCCTAAGTCTGGTTTTCATACACTTCCTGCAAGTGGGATTTTGTTGTCACTTTCATGAGTTTCCCATCTTTATGTTTGACTAGAATAACCCCTCCAGTCACCCAGGTTGATTCTATTTTGTGGTCGGTTACTAAACCTCTGGCTTGCTTTGCTAGGAACGCCCTTGTTTTGTAAGGTCCTCGTTGATGTAGGCTTGTAGATCTGTTAGCGAGTAGTGCACGCTTGGTAACATTGCTGATGAACATCACAATTATTGATCTAGGCTTTGACTGGGGTGTTGTCGGGAATCTGATAATGGTGTGTCACAATGGCTATCACAAAACTCTGAGTCGGAGTCACTCACGTTTGTCGACAATTGACACTGTCTTTTATAGTCACTGTCGGGGGAGGTGAACACTTCGTCACGATTTCGTTTAGTTGAAACAGGTGTGTTTTCCATAAGTAATCTCTTTACCACATATCTTCTACTTCGTTGTGAACTTAGAGCATGGCCTTTTATGTTTACGATTTTACATCATTAATTCAAATTTGTCAACATCTGCAAGGTCATAGTTCATTTGCACATAAAATGAGAATATTTGCTTAGTAGCATGTTGTTGCTTACATGTGTGTCGCTGTGGTCATTAAATCCCTTCAGTTTCCATCGGATTCGTTGGATTTTCACATAGCTTCGAGTGTGTCGAGGAAAGCACCATGATGACGTCACAGGAAGTCTCAAGAGATTGTATAATAATCTTATAGATCATAACTTGCTGTGTAAATACCAATCAGGATTTTTATCAGGACACATACAGGTACATGTATCTCAATACTACCGTTCAACTGGTATGGTATCAGTGATAATCAGGTTAATGGTTCCAGAGCTATCTCACAAACAGACGCCTAAAAGTAAATGTTAACGGTTGTCTCTCCAGTGAACAAATCCTACACGCTGGCGTCCCTCAGGGGTCAGTCCTTGGTCCATTATTTTATCTTTATCAATGACATATATGTTATGAAATGAGAAATTTGACACGTTTATTCGCAGATGATACAAGCATTGACTCGTCATCTCCAGATATTAATCATATTGAAAACTCCATCAATAAGGATCTATGCAAATAACAAAACTGGGCACAAACGTGGTTAGTACAATTCAATCCTAGCAAAACCAAGTATATATTCTTCGCGCATAACACCCCATATGAAAGACCATCAATAGTTGGGTTTTTTAAAAACAACACATGTATAGAAAGGATAGACTGTCACACGCACCTTAGTGTTACATTATCACAAGACACGAAATGGAATTATCATATCAATAATATTCTTTCAAGTGCTTCAAAAATGGTTTCATCAGTTAAGTAGACCGACTTTAGAATATGACTCAGTTGTCTGGGACAGTTGCGCTTAGAATGTTAATAAATTAGAAGTACTACAACTTGAGGCAGCTAGTATAGTGACAGGATTAACTAAATTTCCTCCCGTCGCAGCCTGTGTCACGAAACTAGATAGCAGCCTTTAGCGTATAGAAGAAACGTCAACAAACTTGTAACTATGTATAAAATAATAAATAAGCAAAGTCCTTCATGTGTATAGTCTGGAAGTTAATTTAAGGTACCGACGTTTACTACAATATCTGAAAAACTATCGGACCTACTCCAGTCAATGTTGGTATGAGATTATTAAACAGTCCTACATAACTGGATATTGCATTTAAAGACAATCGGTGCATGAATAAAAAATCTGTCTATTTAGCTATCACTATATTTCATCAACATCCAGACCTGTTCGTCACGGTTGGAACGAGCATTCATTGTAACAGCCATTTGCATAATGCTACCCCTGCGTCACAATTCATGCGTTACAGCTTCCCAAACAAACCGTAGTTAAGATTTTGAACTCCCATAAAAACACATTCTCCCCTGCACATTCCTTTAGGGGGCATCTCAAACAGGATAGAAAATTAAAGTTAGATTCCTTTGATAAGAAAGTTGTCAGGGACGTGATTCGGCGGTTAACACGAGAACATGAATTTATTTTAACACGAAAACTAAAACAAATTCTCCTTACAGAACATGATCTTGGTCTTTATGTCAAGCAAACATTTACGAGAACAGAATATGGTGTTATTTTTGTTGAAATCATTTGGATGATACTGTCCTTTAAGGATCCAACGTTGGTATAGGGTGTATATCTATCATGAATAACGACCGCTGCCACCACAAAGGCCACGACGAGCACTATCCACTGCTTGGTCCTTGACGCCATGTTTTACCTGGTGCACCCTGCAGAGTAACTGATTTCACTGGGCGTGTACGTCTATATGGACCGATGTACCTCCGTGTTGGCCTGACTATTCAGCTCAGTGTTTGACCCAGTTCAGGCGTGGGTGTGTCACCAACCCAGTTCAAACAGCCCTGTCCCTAATCATAAATACTGTAACTGTTGAGGATGAAATACATACTTTGTTCAATTCTGACTTCTATGTCGGACCAAACACAAGCCAAACACTTTTGATAGAGACTATGTTGAGAATGTAGAGGGAAAAGGGCTTCACTTTGAGCCCCTTTTTTCTTTAAGTACAGCGATCTGAGACACTATAAAGTGGTATATAGGTAGATATAATACTAATCTATAGATGTGAATCCATTTGATGAAACATCTGTGAGGTTTAAGTTGATTTTGACTTCAATTCTGACTTCTATGCCAATTTTAACGTCTCTTCAATTGTTCATGCTTCGCAAATTAACTCTGCATTTACTTTGATGTATCCACTTGATCAGCTTGCCCTCCTACATAATGTAAAATGATCTGTTAACTTCCTCCTTGCCGCGACTGTTCTTGTAATTCAATATTTAACTGACGAAATTCTGTCTGCAATAATTACAGTGCATATGTACCTTCACTACTGCAATAATTACTTAGTACATTAAATAATGCAATAATTACTAAGTACATTAAATAATGCAATAATTACTAAGTACATTAAATAATGCAATAATTACTAAGTACATTAAATAATGCAATAATTACTAAGTACATTAAATAATGCAATAATTACTAAGTACATTAAATAATGCAATAATTACTAAGTACATTAAATAATGCAATAATTACTGAGTACATTAGAAAATGCTTTAATCACTAAGTAAGTTCACTTATGCCATTGTTACTGAGGAGACAGACAGACAGGCGGACGGACAGACATTTAAGTCTGAGTCATGGATACAGCAGATATATAAACATATACAATAAAATATACATTTTTGAAAATATTGCAAAATATCCATGACCAATCGCTCAGCAACTTATGAGAGACGGTCAAAATTTTCATTTCACAGTGTTAAAACACATAACACCATAAGATGTAATACATAGTCTAGATCGCAAGCTCGGAGTTTACACAGTTTAGCCAGCGCTTTTAAATCGTTCAAACTTCAATGAACCCATCCAAACAGACCTGGTGTCCTCCCAGATCGCCTAACTCTCCCCACAAGGTACCAAATACAATTAGGTGATGTGGGTATGCCATGCCTGGATGAGTTTTATAATTAGGGAATGTGGGTAGTTGGAACAGTCCACTTTACTGAATGAAGGGATGACAAGACAGACAGAGATGATCAAGCTACAGCTACAAGCTACATCTACCAGCTACAGCTACAAGCTACATCTACCAGCTACAGCTACAAGCTACAGCTACAAGCTACATCTACCAGCTACAGCTACAAGCTACATCTACCAGCTACAGCTACAAGCTACAGCTACAAGCTACATCTACCAGCTACAGCTACAAGCTACATCTACCAGCTACAGCTACAAGCTACAGCTACAAGCTACAGCTACCAGCTGGAAGTGTTGTTTACGGAACTGTGAAACTATGACAAAAGCTGTTTCAGAATCCGGCAACAGTGAGTGAGCTACAGATTCTACTACATCAAATCAGAACCAGTTTGGACAGTGCGGTTTTCGTAGGGAGCCTTCAGTGCATATAGAGAGATATCTGCAGGCTGTGATTGGAGGATATTCTGTAAGATTTTTATGTCTTTCAAATGTACATCCATCCAGTTATTAAAACTGACCATGTTTTTCTATATTTAGTACTGTCTTTTTCAACATGATGACTTACGCTGAATGTGACCACAGCTATTTTCAAGTAGATGACATTTGGTGCGATACTGGGAGTGGTGTGTTTAGCTTCCGGTACTCGGAAAAGGAGCTGGCTAAGCTAGTCATTTTTTAATTTTTTATTGCTGCTCTAAGGCCAATCTGTGCACACACGTACAGGTAATAGCTGTTGAATGTTAAGTTATTTAAGAAAAATATATAACGTTACTATAGAAGTCTATGGGAAAACATTTGGTTGTGTGTAACCTATAGGCGTAGTATAGAACTTTATCACGCACTGACCTTGCAATGCTATACACCGTATCTTATTCAAGCTGTATTACTGAAAGTGAGTGATTATCTCCCTTACCTGAATAGCTCTTTTGTGCACCACCTTTGCAATGTATCGTATGTGATGCAGGCGGCCAGCGGGGAGGGTTCCAGGATCAGTTCAGGTCAAGCATGGGACGGTTCAAGACGATTACATACCTGGCCTCGAAATGACTTTGTTCAATAAACAACACATGTAAAACAACACATGTTAAACAACGGGTTTAATATGGGATTTTTGTAATTAGTTGTCTCAATAATCACATGTATGGTGCTTTGTTGAATACTGTTTCAAGTAGTTTCCTTTATGTAGATAAGATAAGATAAGATGATATTTTATTTGCGTGTCACGCAGTATAAAAAACATACATTCAAAGTACATAACAAAATATAAAATATACCACCCGGCCAGTTGGCCTATGAGACACGAGAGTAAAAAATAACTCAGTTTTATGTAAAAAGATTATACTAGTAACGTTTAGTTAGATACAAATGCAAAATATATACGAACGTGTGGTAACAGAACTATTTTATAAGTACTTATTTGAAAATGTCCCATTGTTAATATCTTTTGTAACTGTTGAGGAATCCTTTAAGGAAGAATACCATTAAAACTGAATACATTTAGACTTTTATAAACATGTGGTTAAATCCTATATGGAAGAATAACAATTACTTATGGATCAGAAGTGCACTATTTACAATGCAAGTTGAACTTTTCTTCTTTTATACATAGCAGTAACAACTGCGGCTAGGGGAATAGCTAAACTGTCATTCTGCATAACATATATAAATTGGTCTTCTAGGGTTAAACTTCTTAGACAAGTATGTATTGGAGGAAACAAATGAGAATAGTCATATCGTAGATCAGAGTAGTATTCACATTCTGTGAGGAAATGTACTTCGTGTTCGACACACTGGCGGTCACATACCCTACATAAACGGAAGTGTAGTGGTGTCTTTGGACGGGAGTACCGACCAACTTCAACCTCCAAAGGGAGAGAACTGCAGCGTAGTTTTGCCAAGGTACTACATTGCTGTCTGTCTAAAACAGAGCGGACATAGGTCGACGTATTTAGAGTATTCTTAAAGAGTCTGAAAGTCCTCAACTTATTCCCATGTTCATGACCAGTGTCATTCCATAAATCACGTGACCAACAATCGGCGTCATTACATCTCAAAGAGCGTGTGATTAGATGGAATTCACTAATAGAGAAATGAAACAAATCCATAGATGGAAGTTGAAGTGATATAAACATTGTCTTATCCCATGATTTGCGGAAGGTAATGGACCAATTTCGAATCTGTGAAACAAGTCTAGATGGAAGAACAGAGTTTATCTTTCTCCAAAATCGGAAAACTTCTATTTTCTGTTTAGTGAGCTGAGCAAGCCAACCCATCTCGCCCCGGACAGCTAAAGTTGGAGTACATTTACCCACCCTGAGAAAGAAACGGCAAGCTTTATTTTGAACTGCGTTTATGCAACTGAATTCTCGATTGCCAAAAATAACTGAGCCATATGATAACATTGGTTGAACAAGATTATTAAATAGCGTATTATATACGTCATATGACATTCCTCCAAATAGTTTAAATTTACTTATGATTACACCAAGAGCTCTACTCGCGGATTTGGCGATTTCTTTGGCTGTAGAATTCAAATTTAAGTGTTCTTCTAGCCATAAACCAAGATATTTGTATGATGAGCATATGTCAATGTTGTCATTGCCACACTGAAACCCAAATGATGTTCGTTTCACAGATGGTGGCCGATAATGGACTACTTTAGTTTTGCTGGTATTAACTTTAATTCGCCATCTCTTACACCATTCAGCAACACAGTGAAGCAATGCTATGTCATCAGCATACAACAAAAAGCTGAGGAGACTACCACCAATGTCTACACCGCATTTTAGATTGTTTATCTCATGGGCCAGGTCATTAATGAATACTGAGAATAGTGATGGGGACAAGACACATCCCTGCCTGACACCGCTCTGTATATCAAACCCTTCACTAAGCCGATCATTTACCGATACACGGGATACACTGTTGTCATATAAAGACTTTACAGCAGAATAAAATTTACCATTTATTCCTAACTTCATCAGTTTGTACCATAAGCAGTCTCAATTAACACGGTCAAAGGCCTTCATGGCATCGATATAACAGACAAATGTAGAGGACTTTGAAGATTTCCTGTTATTAATTACTGAAAACAAAGTGTATATGTGCTCAATAGTATTACGCTTACTTCGAAATCCATTTTGCTCCTCAGCCAATATGTCATTAGCTTCTAGCCAGCTTGTGAAACCAGAGTTTAGTATATCTGAATATATCTTACAGGGAATGGAAAGTAGTGATATACCACGATAGCCAAGGGGATCTCTATGTTTGTATGTATTGTATGGGACATACCGTTTCATGCGGCGGTTTACGGTTCTGCATGATTTATTGTTTTGACAGTTTTGAGAATGAGTAAAAATATGGTAATGATGTACATACAAGGAATGCTTTTATAATTGTAGATATTATAACAGATCTTGGAAATTCTTTCTAAATAACTGTTGGTAAAAATGATGAAGAATTGTTCATTTTAATAGAGTGTACCAAATTCTTTATCATGATTGAGGAATATTTGTGATTATCTTTCTTGTTTGTATTTTATACAAGACAGTGCACAACGCTGCTCATCTTCTAAGACATCACATGTTTCACAGAGACGGTTATCCAATAGGGTTGGAGGGGGCACGGGTGGCCCAGTCGTCTAAGGCGCCACGATTCGGTGTGCAGAGTTGCATCCCTTGGGCACGCCAGAAACCTATGATTGTGGGTTCGAATCCCGGTTCGCCCCGATTATGTTTCTAGGTTTGTCAGCACCATACCCGTTCTCGTGGGTTTCACCGAAGTGGTAAACGTCCGAGACCTGCATCACTTCAGGCTTTCCTCCCACATTAAGCTGACACGCCGCGATGTAACTGGAATACTGTTAAAAGCGGCGTTAAACATAACTCACTCACTCACTCCAATAGGGTTGGTGTTTTTAAATATCTTCCAGTTTCAATTTTTAGTTTGTAAATTACCTAAACAAAGTTTTGAGAAATGTGACCTATGAGTTATTTTTACAACATGTATGATAATTCTTTTGTTTACCATTTCAAAACTTTGTTTTATTTAACACAGCCAACATTTTGACCAGAAAATAGATATTTGCTGCCAAAGCATGTTTAAGAATGACATTTGTTGTGTTATCTACATATGACTTGTAATCAATTATGTTTGATATTATTGGTACTAATAGTGGGTATATAGCAAGTTCTGCCTGACAGGCCCAGTTATGTGTTTTCTTGCCTTGATCTCCTTGTGCTGACCATTTAAAGACACTGTTTTTTTATTGTGCTTTCCAAAGATAACTACATTTATCAGAAACAATTTGGACTTTACACCAATCCTCTCCCCCCATAGCTTACACTGCCTTCCTCGGCATGTGACATCATATGGCGGGGAACAATTGATGCTCTGCAGCAATCTCTACTTGTTTACATTAAAAGAACGGAGCTTTCCCATGAGATTGAATTCCAGTAGAGCTTTTGAGCCAATAAAAGTTCCCAAGTACTTGTACTCTGTCACTCTTTCGACTTTCTGGTCATTAAAGGGGCACTAATCTCTGGCTTCTTCTCGGCTGTCTGACACCGCCTGCTAGGGCGCACTAGCTGACAAGAGACTGAGCTACCGTCTGCAAGGACAGCGAAATAAACTTGGAGGCAATATTTGTTTTATGCATTTTTGAACACTGACTGGTTACCCGTGATCTATGAAGGGCGCATGTTAATTAATTTCCTCAGCCTAAAGAAACAGACAAAAAGAACGATGCAAGCTCATCGGATAACCCTACACTTGTGTATTTGTTGTCATTCACTTGAAGCTCAGTTAATGAATTTATTACAGGTATAATTAGTGGTAGCACCACTCCGAATACCTGACAAAGGTTCCCATTTAGAATTTCTTGTATCTGGGGTAATTATTCAATCTAAATCCAGGTTTGAAGTGAGATGAAATGTGTATTATGTAATGCACGTGGCAGCCCAGCAAGAGGAGTGATCAGTTGATTTACTTTTTTACTTAATTCCTCTCCATCAAAGGATCAACAGAACTACGTTGATTGATTAATCACTGTTATCTTGCACAGTGGCAATGTCAAAAGTAAGTATTTATATGTGTAGGTTTACTAAAGCAAACGGAATATACTTACATGGGCGTGAAGTGCCAATGTAATAACATCATATTTTGTTGAAAGGATTAACCGATAATACGTTGATTGATTGCTCAATGTTATCTAACTCAGGGAATTTATTTCAAGTATCGTGGACATCATATATATATATATATATACCGTATTCGACGTAATAAGCGCCCCGCTCTAATAAGCGCCCACAGCGATATTTGCTGATATATTGGCAAGTGAACAATCCCAGTTAGCACCCCTTCTGATTGATCAATGTACACAAGACCTATTTATCGCTTATAATACGCACTCGTGTATTATATGCACTCTTAATTATGGGCAATTAAATTCTGGAAAAATATATCTGTCGTATATAAACAGTCAGGCCGTCAGCATAAACCACGAAATTTATCTTTCAACTTCCACCAAAAAAATATTCTAATAAGAGCCCCCTATTTCTAATTTTGAGAGCGCCCTGGGCGCTTATTACGTCGAATACGGTATATATATTATTGTTACAAAGACACGTGACATCGAACAAGTTTCCTTGTGCAGCTTCCTTTGTGTTGATATCTACAGATACATTTCTCAAAAAAGGTAATTGCCTAAAATTATACATATAACTTTGGTCGGTTGTAATTACGATATTTGCATTTTGTTCTCATTCATTTGCTGTAGCATTGAACAGAATCAGTCTTGTCACTCTACGTCTTGGTTGGGAAGTTCTTCGATGCGCGATAGACGTTGTTTTCACAAGTCTTTTCCTTTGGAAGTGTGTACATGCTACAGTCAATGTATAAAATGTGATTCACTCAGGCAATTTATATAATGTGTAAATAGTTCAGTCATTTTACAAATGTCCATTTGTTTAACAGATTGACTAAAAATGATTAAGACGTTCAAAGGGGCTTAAAACATCACAATGGACTAATTATGCTTGGATAAGAAGCCCAAACTAGAGAAATGTACTTCGTTTTCTTTTAATCCTATCATTTTCAGTTACTGGGTGATGAAATTAAAACATAAAAATGTTTGGAATTCCTTATCATAATAACATAAATGGGCAGATTTTTCAGTCAATTTGTAAAATAACTGAATATTTAGGCGTTTAATAAAGTACCTAAGTGAACATTTTACACATTTTGACTATAAGATATACACATGATAAATTAAGCAATGCTCAGGAGAAATATTTACTTTGTGTTTCAAGTCAAAATAGTGTGAACGAAAATCGCACAATTACCAAGCAAGTGTCTTATTATTATTCCTAAGACAAAACTGTATTTCATTCATTTTGTTGATTAATTTGACCAAACGCCCTTACACTATCAATATAAGCGACAAATGCGCTTACGAATGGCGCAGTACAGGTTGCGAACTAATCTAAATTTTTGCTATCCGGGTAATAACAAAGGCAACAACCAGTCCCGGGGAATTGCTGTAGATCAGTGAACAAGGGTTAGGGTTAGGGTTAGGGTTGCGTCACAAGTCCATTATACCATTATGTCTTCACATTCAACAGCAAATACCTGTCTCTACACCATGTTGTAAACTGATCAATGTCTTCTTTGTAGTTTTGTTATGATGGTTCGTTCTCAGCAAGCTCAAAATCGGTCCGGTGCATCTTAATGTGAGCAGTGTGTCACCAAGCTGTTAACTGACATGTCTTTTGTCTGGCTGGCTATAGTCTGTTTCAGGTAATGTCTATGAAGTGACCGTACGCATTAGAATGAAGATATAATTGACAGATCATGTTTTGAAATAATATTTTATTTCATCGTAATTTTCTTCTGTCGTTCTCGGTATAATGTCGACTGGGCAGAATACGAAGATGAGCAAAACATTTGTCGAAACATGCACTCCTATATAAATGTTATATTGTGGAGCAGAGTAGGAAAGTGCGGAGTGGATGGGAAAATGTTACTGGCACTCAAGTCGGGGTGTTCTCACTGTGCCAGCAGCTATTGTTCTAGTTTAAAACTCAGTAGCCCGTGATAATCCCTACAACAATGGGGAGTAACACTACAGACTGTTTCACTTTCACTGACTGACTATAGCCAGACTACAGCCTGTCTAGGTAGATATAACACAAACAATATATGTAGTAGAATAGGTTTTTATAAATTATTAATTAAAAATTCCATTTATGTTCAGATGTACAAATTTTAAGAAAATCTAATACAATATAGCTTGCAAAATTTATGTCTGGCTACAGCAAAATCACTTAGAGTCCGACAAGGTGAGATACAGCATCACCATACTCGATGGGAGATTTAACACCAGCTGCAAGCTCTCTCTTCTCTCTGTCTAGTTTGTCTTCCAGCTGGCGGTACTTCTTCCTTGGTCTCAGTGTGCCACCGTTATGTAACTGCACTTCTGTAAAGTTTTGTTCATTCTTGATCCAACGCACTTCACTTTCAAACCAATGCCCACACAGACACACACTCACCCAGCAGGCCAACAAACACATAAACATAGACATGGCCAAAATCCAAACACGAAAATTTGCTACACCCGCATCCAAACCACTCCTCCCTACACCACACCCAAACACCATCCCACAAACAAACACCACACCCTTAACCGACAGCTCTGTCTGGGGCCCCTACCGAGAAACCGCACCCACCTCACACACACAAGCAGCCACTCAACAAACCACGAACCCTCCCACATCTCACATAGCCAAAACATCAACCCCCGCATGAAAACCAAACCACAAAACGACCGCCACAACACGACCCTCATCCAAGCACCCTACAGCCCACATGGCAACAACACTCCCCCACAAGCAAGCACAACAACAAAACACAAACACTGAGAAATCCACAGCTACACCCATCCCGCAAACACCTCCACAACCCTCCACATCACATGCCTCCCCTATGGAAACTCAAACAGCTAAACCTAATCTAACCGATGACGAAGATTTCTCCACTACTGAGGAAACAATAGACACTACTCCAACTAAAACAAACCAAACTTCCCTCAGCCCCAAAAAGGAAAAAAAAACTAAACCGCAAAACTCCCCAACCAGCCAACACCCAAAACCTAAATAACCTCACCTTACTCCTAGCATTCATGCATAGTCAAAACTCACCACAAGCTAGCATGAAATCCTTCCACAAAGTAGCTTTCAATCTAAAATTAACCAATCTTCCCTTCTTCCTCTTTAAACTCTATTTAAAAGAAGTCACCGAATAAAATAAAAACTAAATCACCAATCACCCGAACCCAATAATGGAAGGATTAAATATTTTTCAGTGGAACGCCAACGGACTCACCTCCCACGGCCATGAACTAAAAACTAAATTTAAACTAAATAAAGGCCCTCACATTGTTTGTATCCAGGAAACCAAATTGTCAAAAAAATCCAAATTCACACTACCTAACTACAACTCAGAACTGACAGAGCTAAACCAAAAACAAGAAGAGCCGCAGGAGGACTAATCATATTTATCAGGGAAGATATAAATTACGAAGAAATAAAAATAGACACGCCAAACCTAGAAGCCAACGGCATTAAAATCACATTAAATAACCGAAAAATAAACATCATAAATATATACCACTGGGCGGAACAAAAAGTCCAACCTGAGGATCTAAACAAACTACTCCAAATAAGCGATAAATCGCCTATATTCCTAGGAGACTTTAACGCTCACCATCCTACATGGAGCATAGATGATAAAATAGATAATCACGGCAAATTAATCTCCGAATGGATAGAAACAAACGACCTAGTACTCCTAAATAACAACCAACCCACGAGGTACGATAAGATAAACCAAAAAATGTCGGCTATCGACCTAACCATATGCACCGCAGATCTAGCCCAAAGTACTCAATGGGAAGTGCACGACGTCCCGCTAGGTAGTGACCACTTCCCCATAAACATAACCATAGGAAATACAAACGTACCAATCCAAACAGAAAACCAAAAACCAAAATTCCATCACAATAAAGCTTACTGGGACCAATTCCAAGATATCTGCAACGAAGCTAACTTAAACGAAATAGAAAATAATGATCCAGAAACCTATTGTAAAAACCTAACAGACTATATAATAAACGCTGCCAAAACCTCCATCCCCTTCAACACATCTAAGACAGGCAAACCGACGGTACCATGGTGGAATGAGGAAATAGAACAGACTAGACGAAAACGTAAATCAGCCTTCAATAAAGCAAAACGCGACTACAAACATCTAAACATAGCCCACGAACTAAAGCACCAGGTTACATCTACAGCTACATCTACCAGCTGTTCACGGAACTGTGAAACTATGACAAAAGCTGCTTCAGAATCCGACCACAGAGCACTGGGTCACCAGACAGCTAAGTTCAATGTAGTTGTTGTTGCATTAGGTGTTTAAGAGGTCGCCTTCTGCCTAGGCAATTTCGGCTGACCTGTCCCTCTTTGGGACTCCTGTGTGTGAGAAGGGTTCACATATCTATTGTGAGTTCGGTGTTCACATAATTTCTGTTTTTGCATTGATATGATTTCTATTTTCTTATATTGATATGATTTCATTTTTATCCTTGGCTGCTCTGTTTATATACGTTCGAGCAGCTGTCCATCTCTCAGAAATAGAGTTAGTTTGGCCTTCGCTATTGCATCTCTTGGCTTTAGGAGATCTATGACAGATAGCGGATCTAACTGCAATTCTTGTTTTAACCTAGCCCGGGCCGGGGCATGGTCTTGACATTCTAGTAACAGGTGGTCAATGGTTTCAGCCTGATTGCAAGATGAACAAACCTTGTCATAGTGCTTTTTGTGACCAAGTCTGAGGCGTGAGATAGCAGTTTCAATTTTCCTTTCATTTGAGTATGAGTTTGGCTTTTGTTGGACCTTGGGTTGAATTTTGTATAGCCATCTGCCGATCTTACTTGCGTCCCATTGGGTTTGCCATCTTTTTGCTATGGAGGCTTTGATTTTGCTTTTTATCTCTAGTTTACTAAAGGGAATAGGCTGTATATCCGCTTTGTCTAGAGCTAGCTTCGCCAGTGAGTCTGCTTTTTCATTTCCATGAATATCTATGTGAGAGGGGATCCAACACAGCTCCACCTGTTGCCCTTGGTCCGATAGTTTTGTATATTCGTATAGAATATTGTTGACTGTGTTTGGCCTGGAGTTTGAGTTTCTTCCACTGATGGCCTGAAGTGCACTTAGCGAGTCTGATAGGACGACGGCCTTTGCTTCCGGGAGTTCCGGTATGAGTTTGAGTGCATGATGAATTGCCTCCAATTCAGCCGTGAATACTGACTGACCATCGGGCAAGCGAACTGAATGTGCTTGGGGTTTGGAGCTGTGGATATGGATCCCGTAACCAGCACTGTTGTTGATAGGATTCTTGGATCCATCAGTGTATATATGGGCCCAGCTGTCCCAGGTAGTTTGAATTTTAGTGATAGCTACTGAACGTAGTAGGGTTGGGTTTTCTCTTTTAGTGACTTCTGATGTTAAAGCAGTGTCAACTTTGGGAGTTTGTAAAGTCCAGGGAGGGTGTAACCCTTTGTAGTGACTTTCTGGAGGCTGAATGTCATCGCAATTGTGACTTCGAATGAGTTCACGTACTAATATCCCAGATGGCTTTAGTGAGGGATTTTTTCGAGCTAGGGCCTCATCTCGAGCGTTTTTGTCTTGCCATATCTTTTTAACCAAAGGGTTTGATGTTCGTCCCCAGAACGATAATATTGCCTGCTCTCGTCTTAGTTTCAATGGGAGTTCTCCCGTTTCTACTTGTAGTGCTTCTAGTGAGGTGCCTGTCGCTGCGCCTGTGGCCAGTATTAGGGCTTTGTATTGTATTCTGTCTAGTCGCCTCAAGACAGTATTTGATGCTGAGTGAAAAGCCTCACAACCATAGTCAATTTTTGATCTGATAAGAGCTTTGTAGAGGTCCAGCTGAGTGTCCCTCGATGTGCCCCAAGATGTGCCTGAAATTGCCCGTAATACGTTCAGGTCTTTTTGACATCTGTTTTCCACATATTCGATATGCTTGCGCCAAGTGAGGTGTTGATCAAGGATAACTCCAAGAAATATTGCAGATTTTTCGAATTTGATAGGTTTGCCTTTTATGGAGACACGGGGTATCATAGCATCTTTCCCCCGGCGTTTGAATAGAACTCCAACAGTTTTTTCACTTGAAAGGGTGAATCCCCATTTATTGCACCATTGATCTACTCCGTCCAGGGCTGACTGGAGTTTTTTTCTGATTTGTGAGATATCTCTGTGCTTTACCCATATTGCTCCGTCATCAGCGAACTTAGAAGTTTGGGTAGGAGAGTTGACATGGTCAAAAAGATCATTGATCATGATATTAAACAGGGTTGGGCTTATAATGCTGCCTTGTGGCGTGCCATTGTCCAGTGCCATAGGATCCGATCGATTGTTCCCTATTTTAACTGAAAGCGACCTGTCTTGCAGGAATGTACTGGAAGAAATGCCTTTTAACATTAACGGCAAGTCATGCGACACTGTGTCCTGGGTGGGTATTGCGATACAGCACCGGGGGGATTGCCCACTAATTCATGTTAAACCAACACAGGATCGATGTTTTCTGCAAGTGGATATTTGCGAATGTCATAGGGCTGACACGACACGTGTTAATAACTGTCAAAGCGCTTCTAAAATTACAACACATACTTTACATCTATAGACTAGTATTATATCTACCTATATAACACTTTAGTGTCTCATATTGCGGTAGCAAACACGGTGCTCAAAGTGAAGCCCTTTCCCCTCTACGTTCTCTCTATCAGAAGTGTTTGGCTTGTGTTGGGTCCGACTTGGCCCGGGCGGTCAAAATCTACTTTAAACATACAGATGTATCTTCAAATGTGTTTACATCTATAGATTAGTGTTATATCTACCTATACACCACTTTATAATGTCACAGTGTATCATTTAAAGAAACCTGGTCCGTTAAAGTCAAGCATTTTTACTACATTTTCTTAAGAAAATCTATGTCAGAAGTGTTCGGTCCGACTTGGCCCGGGCTGTCAAAATCAACTTTAACCTCACAGATGTTTCATCAAATGGATTCACATCTATAGATTAGTATTATATCTACCTATATACCACTTTATAGTGTCTCAGATCGCTGTACTTAAAGAAAAAAGGGGCTCAAAGTGAAGCCCTTTTCCCTCTACATTCTCAACATAGTCTCTATCAGAAGTGTTTGGCTTGTGTTGGGTCCGACATAGAAGTCAGAATTGAACAAAGTATGTATTTCATCTTCAACAGTTACAGTATTTATGATTAGGGACAGGGCTGTTTGAACTGGGTTGGTGACACACCCACGCCTGAACTGGGTCAAACACTGAGCTGAATAGTCAGGCCAACACGGAGGTACATCGGTCCATATAGACGTACACGCCCAGTCAAGTCAGTTACTGTGCCGGGTGCACCAGGTAAAACATGGCGTCAAGGACCAAGCAGTGGATAGTGCTCGTCGTGGCCTTTGTGGTGGCAGCGGTCGTTATTCATGATAGATATACACCCTATACCAACGTTGGATACCAAAAGGACAGTATCATCCAAATGATTTCAACAGAAGGTAACACTATGTTTGCTTAACATAAGACCAATATCATACCAGGTTTTACACGGCAGTTACATCAAGTTATCCCACTGAGTCATTTATTTATTCAATCACTACACATTGTAACATGGCAAGAAATAATCCTATGGTAAGGATGATAACAAAGGTTATTGGTGTGATCAGACCCGAGGGGTTTATTCTCCCTGCAGTGTTTTACAATAACCTTGCAATAGAGCGCCACATAACACAGCCAGGTAGCTGTGGCGGGTGCACGGGATAACAGGGGATAACAGGGGATAAACGTGGCCTTTAGGGTAGCTGGGGTCGTTTTTCATGAGAGAAATGTATGCCCTATGCCCTATGCCCTATGCCCTATGACATCAGCCAAGCGATGGGGTTTCTGGGGGTAATCGCGCGTCCCTACGCTCCTCTCTGCGATCTGTCATATACACATTGCAATGCCATTGAATAAGCCGTGGGATGTTGGGAGTTTTCTATATGTATTAGTGAAATTTGTTCCCGCAGTACACAAGCACGCGCTTTGGTATTACACAATATGTAATACAGCTGTGTGTTTATTAAACGGGTGATCTCTTCACGAGCAAATAAATACCCCATACCAATGGTGGATACCAACAGGTCAGTATTATCTAGTATCGACTCGATCCGTGTCTGGGCTGACAGTGACAGTCCACAGCAATCTATGAATTTACCTTATTGTCTATTTGTCACATCTTTATGATCAACTTTAAATTATCAGCCAATTGATCAATGGTGACGAAAACTAAAACAGGTTCATTAACAAGTTAGGAAATTTCTCCCGTCGCGTTTATCGTGTCGGCTATTTTGACGTCATGTACTTAATGTAAATGTATTACGACGCGCTGTCATTGTGACTGACATGCTGAGGTAGCTCTTAACAAAACTTTCTCGACTAATGGTGCTATTTGAATACATGTGTTGTATCAGATGTTGTGTATACATACGCTCATGTCACCTCTCTTTTTGAGGAACTATTTTATTCCGCGATACAGTGGCTGTCAGTGTAAACTTGAAGTCACACGTACTAAATACTATTGAGTTTAGATCTTGGCCTACATCCTTTGAGGCAAAAAACTGTGATAAAAAATTATAAGAATTGACTTTCACTTGTACGAGTGAGGGCAAAGCTGGATGAACATCGGAGCTTGCGTAAGTAAACCACCACGTGATATTCATACCCGTTACATTGGAGTGCAGTGACCCACTAGCGGATATATTCATCACACTTACGCAAAACAAAGTAGTTCCAATTCCATAAATAAAATGAAAAATTGTATTGTACGTGGTGTCTTTCGTTGATTTATTACATGCATAAATGTGCAACTTAAGTAGTCAGAAACGTTCTGAAATCTACTTGTTTGTTTGTTTGTTTTTATGGGTTTTTTTCATTGTAACCAAGAGAAATAGTCGGAAATGCCGATATGAAAACGTTGTTGTCGCTGTACGTGATGTTGTGTCACACAGGACGGAAACTTTGACAATTACTGTTGAATTTACCAAATCATTGAAATGTATCTGTTTTCTAATTCCATAACCCTTCTCACGATCCCCTTCTCAGGCATATTCTAAAAATATACAGCCATTGTATGTCTCAAAATAGAAGACATTGCTACACAGTGTAATATCCGAATTTGGTTTTGTTTACATTTCAAACACGTGTAGTTTTCCCAGCACAGCGTTCGTTTTCACATTAATTTATTTCGCCTGAGTTCATCTGGACAGTTTGTTCTGGTGACAAAGACCATTTAGCATTTGATTCTAAAACGTATGAGGAATTAATGGATGTATTTATCGCAGATGAATTTGAAAAATACGTGACGTAATTGGCATCTCATAATCGGAATACGTGGACGTGATTATGTCAACACTGTCCAGTATGGCGGATAGTTACTTCGGCGTTCGTGTTTGCACATTTTCTAACATTGTAACGTCATCGGCGACGTTTGATAATGATCAATAGTGACTTGATAAAAAAACATACTTCAGAGAGATCACCGAAATGCTTTTTTTGAAATTCAATTCAAATTTTAAATATTCAATATTTTGATTGCAGAATACACACTAAATAACGCTGTGAATGGGGATTTAGTAATGTGTCAAAAATGGAGAGATTTACGATGCTCCTAATTTTCAGAGGTCATTTTCAGTCATTTTCCTTTTTTCCTAAAATGAGGTTAAATGACATCACAGGACAGGGAATTTCCCATGGAATTGAAAACCTTGAAGAGTATTTGTGTGTAACAGGAATGGTTTAGGTGAATGAATAACTAAACGCAGGTTTATTTGTTGATGACAGTTGTTTAATACAGTAGCATAAATAACAGAGGCCATGTGAAAATAAATACACAGAGTTAAAATATGCACAATACCTACACATACAAATAAATCATTACATTATAACTTATTAACAAATATTAGAATCTTATATATGATCATATACATTGTTCTGATCCATCGTAATTAGTTTTATCTTACTTTACTCTAAATATTACAGGGGATTTATTATATAATAAATTGACAAACATAGCTTATCAATAATGGGAGAATGATGATAAATGTATTAATACATAACACACAATTTCAGTACATATCACCATAAATACATACAAAATATAAATGTCCTCACCAGGTGTATGGCACTGTGCCCTATGATGTCACAACATCAGACATCATTTGCTTTACCGGGATACACCTGAACATAAATATATATATATATATAACATAATTACATCAATATGTTTACATCCTTAGGTACATACAAAAACCCTAAAATATATATTCTAATCACTCACCTCATCATACAGACATACATGTGCAGTTGAGTGCAGAACTTTAATTTAAAGGTAAATAGCTCCAGTCTATCAATAAATGTACTCATTATGCTTAGTTACGCAATAAGTTAAGTAATATCAACATGAAAATGCTAATTAAGATTATCTATTATAAACATACTTACATACTTAAAGTATTTAAGCAAATTTAGCCTAACTTCATTTACCTGAATATGATGACTGATATGATATATATTTATCACACCTAACAATATAAGTACTATTAAAAGAAGTTAAGAAACCATACATATGCACCTTAACAAACCCTTCTAAGCACTAAATAGGAACACATACATGTACAAACATGCCACTAACCTGTGGCAGTTGATTGAATTATTTCAGCGATGAACTGAGAGCTTGTCTCCATACATAGTCAAATACAAGTGTAAATTGAATGAAACCTGGAGTGAAAAAGGAACGTTGATTTATTGTCCAACATTTCTGATCCTCACGGTCGTGGTAAGCAGGGCAGAGAATAGATTTTTGTCCCCTCGGGGATTCCCCATGAAAAGTAGTTCCGGTCAAAAATCGTGCAAAAGGTGAAGTTTATACTTTGTGGACGTCACTTTTCGAATATTGTTGAAACATGAACGGGTCATGTGATTAGCAAATAAACCAATCAAAGCATCGGAAATACCTTACACTTCAAAATAAGAACACATTCATGCAATCACTTCACAATCTAACGTTATGGTGCTACACTGGTTGTCAAAGCAAACGAGTTAAAAGACCGCCATCACCGAAACACCACGGCAAGAAATAATCCCATGGTAAGGATGAGAACAAAGGTTATGGAGGTAAACAATTTCCCAAATGCTCCCATTGGTAAGTGACCAAATATAAGGCAATGCCAAGGACATGTTCGAACAAAATTCAATTGATTTATTCATAATAGAACTTGAGAAAAAAAATTCCCAAATTCTCTATGAAGGCTCGTACAGAGTATTATTCATTTTGTAGGGAAGTCGGAAGTACCTGGCAGTTGTTGTTGCACGAGTGAAGGTTGTGGTGTGTGTAGAAACTCAGTGTGCCTTGACCGATTAAAATATCTGGTTTTGAATCTGTAGGTGAAACATATTTAATCTCGATACAAAATCCCACAATCACATCTGGTGCCTGGACATCGAACGAATGTTTCCCTACCGTGGTACAGATAGTCGATGTCCCAGCAGCGCACCACCGTTCATACACATATATACCGTGGTACAGATAGTCGATGTCCCAGCAGCGCACCACCGTTCATACACATATATACCGTGGTACAGATAGTCGATGTCCCAGCAGCGCACCACCGTTCATACACATATATACCGTGGTACAGATAGTCGATGTCCCAGCAGCGCACCACCGTTCATACACATATATACCGTGGTACAGATAGTCGATGTCCCAGCAGCGCACCACCGTTCATACACATATATACCGTGGTACAGATAGTCGATGTCCCAGCAGCGCACCACCGTTCATACACATATATACCGTGGTACAGATAGTCGATGTCCCAGCAGCGCACCACCGTTCATACACATATATACCGTGGTACAGATAGTCGATGTCCCAGCAGCGCACCACCGTTCATACACATATATACCGTGGTACAGATAGTCGATGTCCCAGCAGCGCACCACCGTTCATACACATATATACCGTGGTACAGATAGTCGATGTCCCAGCAGCGCACCACCGTTCATACACATATATACCGTGGTACAGATAGTCGATGTCCCAGCAGCGCACCACCGTTCATACACATATATACCGTGGTACAGATAGTCGATGTCCCAGCAGCGCACCACCGTTCATACACATATATACCGTGGTACAGATAGTCGATGTCCCAGCAGCGCACCACCGTTCATACACATATATACCGTGGTACAGATAGTCGATGTCCCAGCAGCGCACCACCGTTCATACACATATATACCGTGGTACAGATAGTCGATGTCCCAGCAGCGCACCACCGTTCATACACATATATACCGTGGTACAGATAGTCGATGTCCCAGCAGCGCACCACCGTTCATACACATATATACCGTGGTACAGATAGTCGATGTCCCAGCAGCGCACCACCGTTCATACACATATATACCGTGGTACAGATAGTCGATGTCCCAGCAGCGCACCACCGTTCATACACATATATACCGTGGTACAGATAGTCGATGTCCCAGCAGCGCACCACCGTTCATACACATATATACCGTGGTACAGATAGTCGATGTCCCAGCAGCGCACCACCGTTCATACACATATATACCGTGGTACAGATAGTCGATGTCCCAGCAGCGCACCACCGTTCATACACATATATACCGTGGTACAGATAGTCGATGTCCCAGCAGCGCACCACCGTTCATACACATATATACCGTGGTACAGATAGTCGATGTCCCAGCAGCGCACCACCGTTCATACACATATATACCGTGGTACAGATAGTCGATGTCCCAGCAGCGCACCACCGTTCATACACATATATACCGTGGTACAGATAGTCGATGTCCCAGCAGCGCACCACCGTTCATACACATATATACCGTGGTACAGATAGTCGATGTCCCAGCAGCGCACCACCGTTCATACACATATATACCGTGGTACAGATAGTCGATGTCCCAGCAGCGCACCACCGTTCATACACATATATACCGTGGTACAGATATTCGATGTCCCAGCGCACCACCGTTCATACACATATATACCGTGGTACAGATATTCGATGTCCCAGCGCACCATCGTTCATACACATATATTAGTGTAAGTAATTTAGACTATCCATGTTTTCATTCTGTTCCCCGAAATCTAAATACTTATAATACTGTATGATCATAACGTGTGTTTCCCATGTCACTTTTTCAGAGGCCATACCTGTCACATTATTCTCAGATATATGACGGAAAGTCCCAAAGTAATTCCCCGTCACGGGATAAGCAACTCACCAGTGTGTCATACTTGCAAATGCATTTCGTTTGTGACTTCTTTGTGAACTTTGCAACAGAATGTGTGGCCTTTGAATGAGGTGTCTGTTATATCATCTGATTCGTCTGCTACATTTATCCTATAGTCTAATTTCTACATTAGTGTTCAGAGTGTTTTGAGCATGTTGAGAAAGAGGATTAATTGTGTGCTGTACCATGGAGTTTGCTGGAGTCTGTATTAGTGTTTGGAGGATATCGCATTCTTACTGGTCAAGCACCTTCAATTGGGGTTATCCCAGTTTTGTTAGCCCCAAAAGGCAACGGCACAAGCTGAAAACAGCACTGGACAAAATATCATCCTTTCCAAAAAATCCAAAACTTGGAAATACCACCATTCCAATATTTGGAAAGGTCATATTTCCAAGCTTGGATTTGTTTGGATTTGTTTGGAAATGTTTGGAAATGTTTGGAAATGTTTGGATACAACATGTCATAATCATATCTGTTAAAAGTTGTACAACTTTTGACCTTATGTGAGATTAGTAATGACATGAAAGTAAATAATTAAGAGTATTTTGGCACTATGTACCACGAAAAGACCAAATCATGAGCAAATTTAACTAAAAGAAATTCTGTCATTTAAAGTGGCTACTCTTTATATTTAATTTCTTATCTTCCTTGTCTATAATTATATGACATTGACTTTGAACTTTGAACAATTAAACAAATATTTTGTTTTCCCATACCGCCTTACGGTTGTCGTAGAACAAAGACCGTTTCGAGATATAGAGGGCCTCATTATTATAATTTGAACTAATATACATATGTACATAATAGTACTAGGTATAAATGAATTTTGATAAGTGTTCGTACAAGAATATGAACTTCGAATTATCTCGGAATTATGCGCAACACATAGGGCTGAAAATTTTATAATTGTTCTGGAACTATCTGACGGTAATTCAAAACAGGGAACAAGATTTCGTCAAATGAATCATCTAGCCAGGAATGCAACGATTTAAATGCTGACAAAATGAATAAACATATCTGGAACAGAGTAGACTGTTCATGTGGACAATTATATGCTACGTCTATTGCCAATGAAGTTTATCACCCCATGTTATAGCATTTGTTTCATATAAAAGATAGAAACCAAATAAATGGGACAATTTGTTGTTATGAATTAGCTTTACCTCTGTGACATATCACACAACTAAATGTGAATATGTTTATCAAATAATCAATTACAGTAGTTAACCTAGTGTCCTTATTTATACACAATTTTAATTATGTATTGGGGTACAATATATAATACACATATACACGGAATGATTTCTTATTTTGTCAATTTAATCATAACCCAAATCATACAAATCAAAGTGTGAAAGTAGTGACTAACTTTATGATCAAGGGTATAAATACTCAATTGTATCTATTAATCCTAATAGTATAACAATAAACCCTGTGTATATACTGAGCATATTTAGATACATCCGGATCTACGACCGCAGCCATATAATCAATCAAGGAAAGTATATTAGATTGAATTACAAATGTGCTATCACTTAAACAAAATTTTCCGTTATCCACGTAAGCCTAAACCTGGGAGAAATAAAGTTCTGTTCTGTTCTGAAGACGCCGTCATGATTAGTTGGCGCCAGTCTAGACTGTTCGATCAACGTGAATATACAAACCGTGATGTTACTTGACCAGTTGATGACACCTGTCAAACTCAAAGTGCCCCTAGTCCTCCACCCACCATGTGTAATACTTTTGCGTACTTGATTGTTTAATTTGCCGTTATATCACTGTTAGGCTGAGTGATGAGAGAATACATTTTGTTGTTTTGTTAACGATCGTTTCCATTTTCAACGTGGTAACCTTATAAGTGACTCACTTTTTTATCATGATAAAATGAAACATATTAAAATAATCAGAGGGACTGACAGTCGCATTTTTCGCATAAATGTCATGCTCGCATTAATTTCATGATTTACTGAAGATAGATTTGAACATTTCTGAGCAACGATCATCTTTGGGTAAGGGAAGTAATCTTGTCTCCGCTTGCAATTGGATTCAGTTCCGAGATCGCAGCTTGACTGTTCGGCACGGCAGAAAGGCGGCATCCATGTTGTTCACGCTCCGCTGATCACGGGGCCTCATTTGTCTGTATTCTGCTTATGAGCCGGGATGCGCATGAAACACGGGTGTCAAAACGAATATATTTACCAATTATACGTACGGTCAATTAGCCAGTCCAAGAGACAATACGGTGTCTAGCCGGGAGAGCCACATTTCAGAAATGGCTATTGCCGGTAGAGCCACATTTTCAGCTGAGTGCATTTCACCTATTCTAGCGGGTAATTACTTAATCCGATTACCGATACCTTTATATGAGTGTCCCACATTTAAATTATTAAGCGTGGTGTTCTTTAGAGATACCTTTAAATGAGTGTCCCACATTAGTTGGACTTTGAACGTGCAGCTCACAATGCCGTGACTGATGTATTTCCTGGGACATTAGTTAGAGGGTGTTTCTTTCACCCAAAGTTATTCAAGCTTCTTGTTATGCAATTTAAACTATAATGTAATTCAGAGACATTACGCATGCGTGCACACTTTGACGAAAACAACTGCACATACACAGCCCGGATGTGATGCCTTGAGGCTGCAACGTTCCCACAACTACTTGTGTGCAACGACTTCGGTATGTGATATCCCCAGAGATAACATTAACATACACACTTAAACTCACGATAAACTCATAGACACCAACAGGCATTTATCATGAAACATACAACTGCGCAGTTGGTGATCATGAAACGTAAACGATACCCAAAATTGTTTAAGCTGAAAACGCCCAGCCGACAGGTAGCAAACAAAGTGACGATTTAAGCTTATTTCTCAGAAAAAAACACCTGTTTTTGCCAAACAGGACTGATTTATATTGTTAGGTAACGTATATACATACCAGGTTTGAGCCGAGAGCTGCCCCAAGCTGGGCCATGTTGCCGGGTCCCACAGATGCTCTATGCTGAGGTGGTTGGTTGGTTTGTTGTTTAACGCCGCACTCAGCAATATTCCGGTCTGTAAATAATCGAATCTGGACCAGACAATCCAGGGATTAATATCATGAGCATCGATCCACGCCATTAGGATCGATGACATGCATCAACTAAGTCAGCGAGCCTGACCACCCGATCCCGTTAGTCGCCTCTTACGACAAGCATAGTCGCCTTTTTCGGCAAGCATGGGTTGCTGAAGACCATTTCTACCCCGGATCTTCAGATGTGACATGTCTGGGACTTAGCTACTTACCGGGCCAGTCCAATGTCCGTATACCTTCTCGTCTGAGATAATCGATGGCGACCTTGGCACGATATGGTCTGGCATTGTCATCTTGCAGTTCAACATATCTGCCGATTTTTCAAACGAATGGAACGACCGGACGTTTCGTCAACACATCGCTGGACTGTCAAATTTCTATTCACAATAACCAAATCACTTCGCCTGTCATGTGTGATACCGCCCCACACCATAACTCAACCACCCTCAAACTGGTCAAGTTAAAGAATTGTGCCCTGGCATAACGCTCGCCACTTCGTCGCCAACAACGTGCTCTGCCATCTGTGAATGTATGTAAACATGTTGTAACGTCATGGGCGCAAATCCCGTCCCTGGTGTTGCCAAGCCCACCCCACCCCCAATCTTTGCCGCCTATGGTAAGCTGTTTGGGGCACATCCTTCAAAGGACGCCTTGCATTCAGGCTGGTTGCATAAATCCGTTTTTTTAACGATAGCTGTTGAAATTCGTCTTCCTGGTATTGTTTCTGTTATATTATACTCTATTGCACACAGCATCAGATGTGAATCTATTGCGCAGTGCAATTTGTGCAATGAGACGATCTTGTCAGTGTGTCGTTTTTTAGGCCTGTTCATTTAGGCATTGCCTTGGAGGCATTTCAGCGTGTGCTTAGCTCAAGGCAGGCAAACAAATAACCTTCTTGTGGATACCAGCCCACGTAGGAATATACGGTAATGAAAACGCCGATAAAGCAGCTAAACTATCCCTCAAAATCCCAGAAATAAGCTTAAACTTACCCATCTCAAAATCAGAAATTAAAAGTGTAAACAAGCAAAAAATCACAAAAATGGCATAACCTATATCTAAACTCAAATAGCCAAATCAAAAAAGTGCTCAGCAAACCACTAACCAAACCAAAAATTCTCCATCCATAAAAAAAATCGACAGAGTAATCACTAAACTCCAAACAGGACACACCAACCTAAATAACCACCTAAAAAAAAATTAAAAAACACACTACAGGTAACTGCCCACACAAGGTCTGGTGATGGACTATAAGGAAGATGAGGAGGTGAAGAAGCTGGTGAGAAGAGCTGCTGCCCTCCCTCTACTACCTCGTGACAAAGTGGATGATGTGTGGCTTGATGCCATTGCTGACTCTCCTGCTGGCCCTAAAGTGACTGCCTTCATGGACTACGTGACAACCAGTTGGGTTCAAGGAGGGGCCTTCATGCCAGAGATTTTGAACCATTTCGAAAACCAAGGCCACCGTACCAACAATCACCTTGAAGTGTGGCACAACAAGATAAAGAAACTTGCCAAGAAGTGCCACCCGAACATCTAGGAGGTAGTGAAGCTATTTCAGCGAGAGCAGTCACTCAAAGAGGTTGCAGTCCTGAGACTCTCTCACCAGTGGTCAGAACCTTCACGAAGAAAGAAGTACAAGGCAATCGATGCACGTATTGCGTCCCTCAAGATCCAGCTCCTGAACCAACACCTGAGTGACCACGTGGGCGACCTCCTTCATCTGCAGTAATGACATTAAATCCATTATGATATTCATATGCTATTCATATTCATCAATGTAAAGTTTTGATGAATATGTTATCCTTATTGAATAAAAAATGAGAAAACAAGACTTGTTTTGTTATATACGGTAACCTGTTAGAATCACAAAGCATGTTTTGACAGCATAGCCGCGAGAGCCACATTATACAATCACGCAACCATAACCATTGCCGCGAGAGCCACATCAATTTGGGCTATCTATTTTCGAAATGTGGCTTTGCCGGCCTGTAACCGACAATACCCTGGTTCTACCACCTTTAGGTGTAATTACGTCGCATGCCCCTGGTTCACGGTTCGTCTGATCGCCCGTCATAAAACCACGATGTTTATTTACCTGGAGCCTCCGACAGCGCCGACTTCCTGTGTACATGTACGTACATGGCAATAAATGGTTTGACAGTTGTTTGACGGAATCAATCAATAATTATTGACACAGTGATGTAATTCAAATTTGTCACTATTCACAACTCCTATTTTTATTTTTCTATTGTTCAGCTGTATTTTCGACCAGTTTTATATGTATAAAAAATCTTCTCTTGTATTTATAAACTGAATGTAATGCTACTACGTCACAGCCGCCTCGTTAATTAAGGGCTGGAATGTTTTTGTGAAGGCAGTTAGAGCAGACGAATTTCCCCCCTCGCTGTATAAAGGCGGTCGCTAACAATATAAACTAGTGTCCAAAAGAAACGATACCACCTGTTTGCAACGACATAAAAGAAAAACTAAACAATGTAGAAGTTTAGGGTTGGTGTTATGCTTTTGAGAAATCCTTTCACAACATCTGTACAAAATTTTTATTTCAATAAAATCTGTACAACCAATATGACAAGCCTTTAAAGATGGGTGGGGTCGAAAAATGAACATTTCGTTAGAGCACTGATCACAGAAACAACGGGAAATGTCACACCACACGTCTCAAAGTCAAGTCAGTAGCGGGTATGTCCACCGTGAGCATCAATACATGCCAGAACACGCCTACGGACTGAGTGATGCGTTGCCATTCCTCGAGGAGACATCGTTCCAAGTCCTGGACGTTGACTGGAGGCACACGGCGACGTCGGATTTGCCGATCGAGGTGGTCCCATTAGTGCTCGATGGGATTCATGTCCGGTATACAAGCTGCCGTCCATCGTTTCTGAAGATGAGGAATCTGCTCTCATCAGAGAACATAACACGTGCCCAGTCCCGCCGTTGCCAACGTCGAACTCGCCTGGCCCAGATCAGTCTGTTGTTCCGGTGTCGAGGCGTCAGGAGCGGTCCGCGGTAGGGATGACGTGGCCGGATACCATACTGCCGTAGTCTCCTGTAGACGGTCTGTCGACTGATCCTGTGTCCCAGTGCTGTAGCCGCCGTGGACGTCGCTGTTACGGTGCGGTTCCTCAGGTGTAATACCCAGATGTAACGATCTTCACGGGGCGTGGTTACTCGTGGTCTTCCACTCCTGGGCCTGTCTGACGTCTGACCTGTCTGACGTAACCGCTGCATCAACCTGGTGATAGTGATGCGTGCGCAGCCCAACCTTCTGGCTCCTTGTTGGACCATTTCAACGGCTCTCTCTCTCTCGATGGCTGTCAAACGTGGCATATCTTGTGTTCTTTTTGTTGCTGTGATATCAACGTGTCTGATCAGCCGTTTTATACAGTTTTTCTGCACGTGCAGAACATGCTAGAGAGGGAAATGTCACTTTCACGAAATTTACGTTTTTTCGCGGAAGTGATCACGTGTTCCCGGTATTTTTTATCGACTATGCTGTGTTTGGGATGTGCAATACGAATTGGCATGTTTTCATACTTGACAATTCACTTAGTAAAAAACAATTTTGAAAATAAGTTGGTATCGTTTCTTTTGGACACTAGTTTATGTGTATTTTTACTGTTTTTGGCTTGATTTGATTGTCCTTTGGTGAAAACAAATGTTCAATTGTGAAAGCAAACCCTTTTCCCCTGAACGTTAAAAGACAGCTGACTTTGTTTTTGTCTGAAATATCAACGTTTGGAGTCGTTTTTATATTCGGAAATCCATATTATGGTTAATATTTATAATATAATATGGACAATGGTAAAATTCATTATCACAGTTTAAGTGCTATTCACAAATGTATGTAAATCTACTTCGTGATGAATGAAGCATGGCAATAAATGTATGTATCTGATTCTTCATTTGTTCTGTATTCTTTGATGAGAATGAGTTTCGTTAATGATGATCACTCTCACAGATTTTTTGATAAGAGGATAGGACTTTAACTGGAGAATAGTTATGAAAAATATATATATAAGTATAGGCGGTCTGTGCACATGTAGTGAAACTGATACCACATTGATTTGCTAATCGGGACTTGGAAATCATAGTCTGTCATTAAATTGATTCTAAAATATATGGTTTTGACTGCAGTACGTCCTGACATCATAATATTATGTTGTAAACAACTTATCTTATCTTATGTTAAGTAAAACAATTATTGATAACTTCCTGAATTCCAATTGTTCAGAACAGAACAGAACTTTATTACGCTCAGGCCGAGATCCTCGGCATATGAGGTACAAAATGACAGCAAAATACACATTATAATAGCGGATATGTGGTTAGCCGGAAGATTTTACAATTTGCATTACATATTTACAGAATTTACTAAGGTTTTTTAATACAGATATCTCTTTACAAGTGAAAAGTCTTTGAAATTTAATCATATTAGGTCTTTTAGAATATGTAGGTAGGATATACAAAATTCTTTCTTTAGTAAAATATGGACATTTAAAAATATAGTGAAATTCATCTCCAATATCATCAATAAAACACAGTTTACATTTTCTTTCACAAATAGGTATCCCATTCCATCTTCCTTTTTCAATTGGTAAGTGGTGGCATGAAGTACGCAATAAAAGTAGAGGGATAGCTTTATTTAGGGGTAGGGACGTCAGATAACTTTCTAATTCAAATTGTGGTTTCAAGAGAGAATAGACTACACTTTTTTTTTTAATTTTCAACCTCAGAGCTCCAGGTTTGTTTAGCATGATCAGTTAAAATAGAGTGAGCTGTTGCTTTGAGCCAGGAAGATGAAACAGGAGACTGTGACAACCATACATAACTTAAACCAATATTGTTCAGAACATTTTGAATACAGGAAATCCAGTCATAGTTGTAAACACCTGTATTATGGATGTTATATACAATAGAGTAAATGATTGAAGATATTTTGCTGGATTTATCTGTAAGTAATTTCGACCAAAAGGTTAACATACCGGTTTTAACATCAACAGATAACGGAACTCTACCTAGTTCACCGTAAAGCATGCATAAAGGGGTACTCTTTTTAACAGGTAATAATTTTCTCATGAAACAAATGTGTTCATTTTCAATTTGTTTTAGATTAACAAAACCCCATAATTCACAACCATATAATAAGATTGGTTTTACCATTGTGTCAAAAAGATATAATTGGCATTGAATTGATAAATTAAGGTTTCGGCTTTTACGTAGTACGAAATACATGGATTTTGTAGCCTGTTGACATAGATTAGCAATGGATGCTTTAAAAGAACACTTTTTATCAAATATAACACCAAGATATTTGTATTCAGTGACATATTCTAAAGGAACACCATGGAGATAAATATCTTTACTCATATCATTTTTATTACCACCAAATATTAGAATTTTAGTTTTATCAATATTGATAGTTAATTTCCAAATTTTGCAATATGATTCAAAATGCTTGATAGCTTTTTGGAGATTCGTTTTTGAGGAAGCGAGAAGGACAGTGTCATCGGCATATGAAAGAGCAAACAATTTAATAGATAAATCTAGCATGGAATGTGTTATTTCTGAGTTAATTAACAGACCTGGACAGTCTTTGGACATTAAAAATGTTTCTAAGTCATTTAGAAACAAAGAAAATAGAACAGGTGATAAGTTTTCTCCTTGTCTAACTCCTACAAGGCAAGGGAAAAAATCTGATTCAATGCTATGTACCTTTACACACGATTTTATACCACTATACATGGATTTCAAAATTCTGAGACATTTGCCATCTATACCTTGGCTGAACAGTTTACTCCACAAGGCAGTCCTTCTTACATTATCGAAAGCCTTTTTAAAATCAATAAAACAACAAAATAATTTCTTTTTTCTTGATTTAAATAAATCTACAAGGCATTTAAGGGTGAATATGTGACCACTTGTAGAATATCTTTTACGGAAACCAGTCTGCGCTTCGGATAAAATATTTTGGTCTTCTATAAAATTTTGGATTCTATTACTAATAATGCTTGTAAAAACTTAAAAGACTGATTGGTCTATAATTTTCTGGATCATATTTGTCACCTTTACCTTTATAAATAGGACGAATTATACCACTGAGCCACTGCTCTGGATAAACACCATCATCTAAAATTTTGTTAAGTAACCTTACATATACAGGTAGCATAATGACTTGAGTGGTTTTAATATATTCATTAATAACTTTATCAGGGCCACATGCTTTATTATTTTTCAAATTTGCTATGGCAATCAAAATTTCATCACGTGAAATGGCACCATTCAAAACAGAGTTACAATCTTCAATGCTTATATCAAATTGATCAGTGAGATCATCAGACTCTTCATCAGGTGCATCATTTAATTTCTGAAAATATGTAAAAACTTCCTCGAGTGGTGGTAAATCTTTATCTTTATTATCATTCCGCAACAGTTTCCAAAATGATTTAGAGTCCTCTTTACGTAATTTAAATAATTTGTCCTGTATGTCAGATCTATGAAGGTTATGATATTTTGCCAAAGTGTTTTTGTAAGCCTTGCTTGCATTGATTAGCCTTCTTTTGTTTTGGACACTTTTATGTTTTTGAAATATTGATTTAGCCTGATGATATTTACCTCTACTGATCTTACAATCACGACCAAACCAAGGCTTTTTCTGTCGCCTTTTATGTTCAAACATAGCATTGGTAGGTTGTCTAAAACCAAACACAGATTTGGCACTTTCAATAAATACATTGTTAATATTGTTTACTAGATTGTTTAGAGCTTCTTGGTCCTCGGTTACAGTTATCAATGTCCGAAACAATGTTATCGATTTCACCCTGGCGAGAATTAATTACATCATGAAATTGAGAAGCATCTCGTTTGTCCCAGCGTCGGTAGGTGCACGTGGAGTCCGTGCTGCTGTCAGCTTCTGTCCTTGATTGACAGTTCATGTTGACGTCACACATGTTGATACTCAATGTCAAAGCACAATGGGCATCAGACAGAATAGGGTCAAAATCTAGGACACTAAAATCACATATTCTTTTCAGTAAATTCAATGAACAAATACTATAATCAACTAAGCTACAACCTTTACAAGTTGCTTTACCAATGTGTTTGTCATCACCAAAACGACCATTTATGATAAACAGATTATTATTTCTACAAATATCAATCAATCTGTAGCCATGGTTGTTTGCCCTACCCACATCTGATGAGTGTCTATTGATGTCTATTCCAAGTGAAGAGAACAAAGATAGTACACCAGTTTCATCAAATACATCATCATGAATTCCAATGTAATCACAAACCGTCTCTGACATTTCAATAAAATCTAATATAGTTCTTGTTCTTGCATTGAAGTCTCCCAGCAGTATAATTTCACAGTCATTTGCATATTTATTTAAATCATACCAATGTCAACAAATAAGGAGATATTGAAATATGGGGACTTTTCTGGGGGAATATATACTGCTCCAATAAGCAAGTCTTTATCTGTTTGAAGTATATCTTTTTGGAAACTTTTATCCAAAGGACACACTCTGTACTAGTGTGTATACATTTGATATATTTATTCAAGAATTTCTTAGCTAAAATTGCAATACCTCCTGATCTGACTCTAGAGTCTCTGTTTCTAACATACACATCATAGCCAGGTATATCGATAGTATCAACATCATCCAGTTTAGTCTCTGCAAGTAAGATAAAGTCATAGTTGTTGATATAGGTATGAAAATCAGGATTTATGAGTTTGCTTAAGAGTCCACAAACATTAATGAAGAAGAATGTTAGGGTATTCATGTTTGTACAACTTCCTTAACTTCCCTAGTCAGAGGTTTGTCTGTCAGAATTGTACCTGGCTTTCTTCTCTGGTCTGTTGTGGGTAGGGGTGAGGGATGAGGGGGGCTCTCTGTCAGAGTGCAGGGCGGGGAAGTCCACATTAGGGTCTATGTCAGGGGTTGAGTCAGGGTAGATTCTCTTCCCATCAATGTACAGTCTATCTCTGACAAATGAAGTTGTGTGGCCATTACTCTTAGCTTGTTTATATCTGTGTCACAGCTGTTTTCTCCTTTGTTGTATTTCATAAGGGAAATGTTCATTTATCCCCACTGATGAGCCCTTAAGTTTGTGACCTTGACTTTTAACAACGTCCCTGTCCCTCTTGGATGTGAAGGCAACTAGAATAGGTCTAGGTTTAGTTTGATCACTCCTCTTCTTTCCCAACCTGTGTACTTTTTCCAATTCAATGGACTTTGCTATTTTCAAATTGTTTTCTATCACATTTTGTGCTTTCACTTCTACATTCTCCTCCTCTGTCAATGAACAGAATTTTTCACAGCTCTGGCGTGAGACAACAATAAATTAGATGTTACCAAGGTAACCTCCCAAAACCCCTACATCCCATTTCCCCTACAGCTTAAGACAACAAAGTTCACGGTCCATGGCACTGCTAATCCCTAGTCTGTTACCTATTTCATACAATGGAACAACCCAAGAAACTCGAATAGATTGAGATAAATATTTAATTACGATTACGATATTATTCAAAATTCATAATACATTATAATAAAATGTTCATTTTTCAAAATTCATAATACATTATAACAAAATGTTCATTTTTCATCTCAACTGTAAATCGTCTCATCTCAGTTTCTCAGTGTAATAATTGTTTCTTCCTATTGTTATTTTTGTAATTTCTAAAAATTGTCTTCTCATCATACAGGCATCTTTCATCACACTTACATTAATTCTTTCTTTTTTTTACTTTCCTTTAAGTCCCCTAATCCCCTAAAGCTCAACCCCTTTCATTTCTACTACCTCTACTCCAGACCTTAATCTCTCCTTTAGGTGAGTTCATAATGCCAGACAGGTAAATGCCGCGTGTTGTTTTAACTAATTGTAGGGGAACTGGGTTGTAGGGGAAATGGGATGTAGGGGTTTTGGGAGATAACCGTTACCAAAGATTGTCCATTTTATGATCTTAGGTACATGTCGGCGCACTTACATGTGAGCCGTCTAGACGACTGTCTGTTTTGTAATTAAATGGCAGCTGCCATCCAGCCGAATACTTAATCTTGAGACCTTTTACACTGCAAACACGAAAACGTCGTTTTTTTCCGTATATGGTCATTGGACGGAAAAACGACTAAAAATTCATTAAAATTGATTAATTGGTGAGCGTCTAGAAAGTGTGCAGAAAATGGTCGAGTTTTTCAAGCGTAAAATGGACGGAAAAACGATGCTTTTTGCTCCGCCTTGTACAGCTGTTAATGGCCAATCAGCTGGCGCTGGTCCCCCGACGCACGTGATTCCCAAGGCTTCCTTTCGAAAGCTTTAGGTTTCGTATTTCTGGCATGCCTTGCTCTAGTATCTGTCGCGCGCAGTGCAGCGAGATTTGCTGATAAGCCAGTTTTAGGATATGCAACATGTAAATGGAATTCAGGCACGCGCCAAGAAGTCAAACCAAACAATGTTACCAAGTTTATTGTGGTAACATATCCCTCGGCTATGAACAGTTACCCCTATCGAATTATGGGTTGTGTTTCATTTGGTTATAATGATAACAAAAAATTTAATGTGAAGTTTACAAGATATACGGCTAGGACGAGAGGTCGGTCACATGACGTTCTTCACGTGACTGTATTCTTGAAATGGCGTAAACACTGACTACTTCCACATTCCTGGGGAAAACCCTTGGAATTCCCTGGTACGAATTCATACAGAAGCGTGGTTGCATGCCCGTTTAAAGGAGCACTGATCTAACGCAATTCCCGGGACTGGTTGTTGCCTTTGTTATTGGTTTTTCCCCGTGAGTACCCGGATGATACGCAACGCAACAGAGCGTGACCGGAGACTGGGCTACCGTCTGCAAGGACAGCTAAATAAACTTGGAGGCTGGAGGCAATATTTGTTTTACGAATGTTTGCATAAACACTGATTGGTTAACTGTGATCTATAAAGATTTCGACAAAGGGCGCATGTTAATTAATTTCTTCACCCTAAACAGACAAAAAGAACGGCTGAGCTCATCGGATGTCCTCATTTGGAAATACCCCAGATGGTTATAGTTATAGTCGGATTCCGTCGATAATACGATTACCAATCCCTTGTTGTCATCCACGTTTTCTCGTATAACCCTACACTTGTGTATTTGTCGTCATTCACTTGATGCTCAGTTAATGAATTTATTACAGGTACAATTAGTGGTAGCACCACTTAGATTACCTGACAAAGGTTCCCATTTGGCATTTATTGTGTCTGGGGTAATTATTCAATCTAAATCCAGGTTTGAAGTGAGGTGAAAGTTGTGTTATGTAATATGCACGTGGCAGACCAGCAAGAGGTGAATGATCAGTTGATTTACTTTTTTGTTGTAAATCAACAGATCGTTCCTAGTCATCAAAGGATTAACAGAAAATACGTTGATTGATTAATCACTGTTATCTTGCACAGTGGATATGTCAAAAGTGAGTGTTTACATGTCTAGGTTTACTAAAACAAAGGGAATACACTCATATCATGGCGTGAAGTGCCGATGTGAAAACAACATACTTTGTTCAAAGGGTTAACTGATAATTCGTTGATTGATTGCTCATTGTTATTTTTAGGAACCGTGGGCGTTATGAAAATAGTTGTCACGTGGGCTTTCTCAGCCGACCCTTGAGTCTTGACACCTATGTGAAACACCTGAAACAATCCGAGTGATCAGTTGAGAAACGAATACGGGTTATAATATCCCGAAACGATATATATCTTTTAAAATATTTGATTGTTACAGAGACACGTGACATCAAATAAGTTTCTTTGTACAGCTGCAGACGTGTGGGATATTGTTCCTTTGTGTGGATATTCACGGATACATTCCTCGAACAAGGAAGCTCCTAAAATTTATACACATAAATTTGGTAGGTTGCAATTATGGTATTTGCATTTTGTTTTCCTTCATTTGAACCGATTCGGTCTTGTTTCTCTACGTCTTGGTTGGGAAATTCTTCAATGCGCGATAGACGTTTTTTTCACAGGTCTTTTCCTTTGTAAGCGTGTATATATTACCGTCAATTTGTAAAATGTGATTCTCTCAGGCAATCTATAAAATGTGTAAATATTTCAGTCATTTTGACTAAAAAATCTGTCCAGATTGATTAAGATGATCAAAAGGGCCTACAAACATTACAACAGATTATTATGTAGGATAAGAAGCCACACAACATAGACATGTACTTTTCAACGTAACATTTTCAGTCTCTTGGTGATGACATTAAACATCAAAATGTTTGGAATTCGTTATCATAATAATACAGATGGAAATGTTTTTCTGTCACTTTGTAAAATAACTGAATATTTAGACTTTAAAATTAATTTGAAAATGTTACACACTTTGACAGTAAAAAAATATACACACTATAAAAAAAGCAATGCTCAGGAGAAATATTTACTTCGTGTTGCAAGTCAAAATAGTGTTAACGAAAATCGCAAAATTACCAAGCAAGTGACTTATCAAAACTTCGTCACCATTACCGATGCTACCCACAAAGATACCTACATTTCCTTATTATCTCGAAAACTGTATTTCATTTTGTTGATCAATGTGACCATACGCCCTTATTACTACCCATAAAAGTGACTGATGCGCTTACGAATTGCGCAGCAGAGGTCGCGAACTAGTCTAGATTTCTGCTATACATCCGGGTACTCACTGGGAAAAAACAATAACAAAGGCAACAACCAGTCCCGGGGAATTGCGTTAGATCAGTGCCCCTTTAAGGATACCCTCGCTACAACCCATCCCAGAGAAAAAAAACAAACGAAAAAAACATCCAAACTATCGTAGTGACAATCAACAGCAATCTATGAATTTACCTTAGTATCTATTTGACACATCTTTACAATCACCTTTCAACGATCGGCTAATAGATAAGTGATGACAAAGGCTTGAAATAGCCACAGGTTAATTAACAACTTCGGAAATATCTCCCGTCACGTTTATCGTGTCGGCCATTTTGACGTATTGTACTTGATGTAAATGTATTACGACGCTCTGACATTGTAATTGACTTACTGAGGTAATCCTCATCTATTCCGGGATGGCCTATTAAAGTTAGCAGTAAGTCAAGGCACCATGCGTGTATATGATCTGTTATTATATGTTTAAATTACGGTTTGGGGCGTTAATAAAATACACTGACACACTATTCAAATCAATTGGATAATTGAATATGCTTTCTTTTACATATTACATAACAGCACTGCACAACATTTGAACAGTTGAAGTAACACACTACGGTAATCGCATTAAACACCATTTTCAACTGTACAGTATTTCAGTTATATCACGGTGTACAGACTGATGTGGGATTAAAATCCGAATTGGTTCAGGCCATCCAACGGGCGTTCGGGAAAAGGTGAGCGTATCCTGCCACACAAGTGGCACCCGTCACAAACACATGCAAGGACAAGTCAATTGTTCACCTGAACAAAGCACGGAAACACACAGTGATGCCCGTCCTCACTTTTACCGAGCATGTAAATTATATTGTCCGTCAAAAACATGGACGAGTATAAACAATATGTTCATTCACGTAATACATGTCATACATTTTGACAAAATGTATTGACTCGGAGCATTATTGTTAATCACAGCGTATAGAATCGGCATGCAGTTGAACTCATCACCCATCCTATTATTGATAATCCTTCTTGAAGATCTATGAAATCAGAAGCTGCAACACTTTATCTTTTAATTGGCATGTCAGACTTCTATTTCATAACTCAGTTTTATTTGCACGGATCACGGAAGGGACATTGTCGCGTTGTCGCATTGTCGCATTGTCGCATTGACGCCCTTACAAAAACAAGCAAAACGTGTCAAAATTAACAAAAGCGCGACAATTGGCCATTTGTCGCATTGTCGCGTGTTTGCATTGTCGCTCTTTGAATAATCCTTTTCTTTATTTTACAAAAGGGCGACGATGCCGTAACGCGACATTTTCAAGGTCAAAATATGTCTCGTTGTCGCATTGTCGCCCCATCACAAATGTGTATAAAAAACGGGAGTGGTCTTCCAGAAGATCTTACTCTTGACCGCGTTAGACAACTGACGAGTGCACGCCTGACCTGTGACCTCGTTGCAACCCTCATGAGGTGTTTGCCGAAGGGAGAGGGGTAGGAAATGTGTGCTCCAGCCCAGCGCGGACCTCCCGACACACTGTATACTGAATGTTGTATACAGTATATTGCAGTTGATATACTGTATACTGCATGTGATACTTATTAGCGGAAATGTTACAACTTTCAAGATTCAAGATTCAATTTGCATTTATTTCATATACAACAGACCGCCGTAATATATCACTGGAATACTGCTGAGAGCGGCGTTAAAACAATTTGTTTTCATAATGGGGCGCTGCAGTCATTTAAAATAGAACCGTAAACATATGTAGTACCAACTCACTCACTCTGTTTCGAATATTCAGCAGAAAATATATTATTAACCAGGTCTTTGGGAAGAGATATCAGATTTTTATAAGCAGTCACATAGGGATGATAAAGGACCCCTCGCTGATTAGGTTCTTGTTTACTTAAGAGCAGAGTTTGCCATGTTAGTTGATATAACCAAAATCCAGGAGCTCCGGCGGGGGGCAATCTGGTCTTGTTAGTGTATGGTATGAGCTGTTGCGTTGACCCAAGAGAATAATGTAAAAAATGAGATCGAGACCAACTCAAATCTATAACGATTGGGAAAGTCTAGATTTACACAGCCCTAGCCTGAAATTAAGAATTGGTCTAGGCTCCATTTTAATTGTATTATGTTCATTTTGTAGACATGGATGGACCAACCAGGAGAGAAATTGATGGAATATTAATATCACATGTTACCACTGATGCAGTTAAATTCATCACACAATAATATATTAGTATTTGACATTACGGCATTTGATTATAAGGGCATGATCATGTAAATGTTCACTGTAGTAATGTACACACCAGTCAACTTGATTATAATTTTTATTATAGTGTAGCGCGGCATCAACGATTACTTTATGATATCCTCACTTGTCATCGATGTATTGACATCGAACAATGGACGACAATTCGAAATTCTTATAAATAGCTTCAATAGGGACAGCGCCGGTGTCAGTACAATTTTCCTAGTTAAACATATGTCTCTACAAAATATAATCTGAAGCAGACAAGAACAATATTTTTTTTATTAATGCTTACTTTCATGGATAGAATTTAGGCAATCTAGGCTTGCCAAATCGTTCTAGACTTGAGCTGGATTCCTTTTAAATTTATTCTCTATGGTCTGGGAGACGAACGGGCGTCAGTATCGCATGGAGAACTGGGACAGCCTGAATCAGTGTAATCGGATATGTTGTGGAGTTTCGGTTTGGGGCTGTTTGCTGAATAGAACAAGGGCTCACGAACAAGGGCACAATGTAGAGATTAAATCATTACCACCTCTCTTTATATCAGATATGTTATTGTGATTTGAAATCTCTTTTGGATAATTGCGAGTTATGTATACTCTGTATTCTTTCGTCATGGTAGCATATATATTTTCTATGTTGCTTTTTGAATTATCCACAAATAATGATAACTACAATGTAAACCTCTCTTTGGAGATATACAATAATACTACTGAAGGGCATATCTGAAAAATGGGACTTATCGACAAATATTTCTTTCTTAAATACTACCCGTTAAAGGCATTCTGATCTTTATATTATACTTTGTACAGTTTAATAAATAATGGCAAATTGTGTATCTTTCTACATTTTGAATTAATTATAATTTCTGCAATAAAACCTTAGCATCAGATAGTGATATAAACGAATATGACCTATACTGTGATAAATGAATTATCAATTTCGTATTATGAATTAGATAAACAGAAATATGATAGTAAAACAAATTATTTTAATCTGTTCGTGTGAGTAGGTAACGAGAGATCTAGGCAACTCATTAACGTATCCATTTGTGAAAAATGAACTTATATTAAAAGTTTAGGGGGTTGAACATGTACATTGAATGACAGGGAAGAAAGCAACGCAATAATTAAATTATGAATCAAATTATGTTATAAATATAACAGAATATATAGAAATATAAGTTTAATTTCTCATTGTTGGAAGGTGTTTAATAATAGATTTTGTTTGTTTGTTGTTAAACGCCGCACTCAGCAATATACCAGCTATATGACAGTGGTTCGTAAATAATCCAGTCTGGACCAGACAATCCAGTTATCATCACCAAGAGCACCGATCTACGCAATTGGGATACGATGACATGCATCAACCAAGTCAGCGAGCCTGACCACCCGATCGTGTTAGTCGCCTTCGAACAAGCATGGGTTGTTGAAGGCCTATTCTAACCCGGATCTTCACGGGTAATGTTTTTAATGATAAGGTACAATAAAATTATGTATATGTCCATAATAAGTGTATATAAGTAAATGGATAATATATCCATACACGCCAATTAAATGGCTGCATATGGTTCTTTGATTAACTCTTTTACAAGTCCATATTTCAAGACATGTATTTGATATTCATAATAAATCCACAAAAGCTACACAATGGCGACAAAACGGTACCAGCATCACAGATACCAATAATACATTAGATCCATATAATTACTTTAAAGTTAAAACATGTATCTAAATAGAAAATTGGAAGGATATACTTCCGACATTTTTCGTATTTTGTTTTCGTTTGGAGAGAGAAGTTGTGATTGGTATCTGATGGGTGCAAACAGGTGTTCCCTTCCGCCCAGGCCTTGCGGCAATGCTATAGCCCAAAAGGAAACAAGCCTAGATGTTCAACAGGTTCAGGCTGAAATTTCCATCCCACTTGGGCTCCTTTTAAATTTAGATATAGTTTCTCGTGTCGATATGTGTCAAAAGAAATGAATTAAATATTACAGCACTGGTGAATAGGTGGTATGCGCATGTCAGCGTCGATCCTACAATATCCTTTTATGCAAAATACATATATGCTGATGAATTAACGTAGTAATACTACGCAAATATATTGTCAAGATGTATACATCAGTAACATCTCGTGATCTTTATTCGTGCTTTAAGCTCTTTTTCTACCGGAGATTATGGGGTGTTACATCACACCAGAAAGCCAGGTCCAAATTCTAGTCATAATTTCATGGTCCGTCTTGTATGTTGGAAACCAATATCGCAATATGGCTCAATATTGCTAAACGTGGTATTAACCCGATTATTATTCCATTTTCTACAGTCATCTACGAACACAATCTTTAAGGAGGTATATCTATATCATCCAAATGTCCATACATATATGTCCACATATATATGTATAAAGCAAGTCGTCCTGCACTCTTCCTTAATAGTAGTTTGTGTTTGATTGTTTGTTGTTAAACGCCGCACGCAACAATATACCAGCTATATGACGGCGGTTTGTAAATAATCGTGTCTGGGCCAGCCAATCCAGTTATTGACATCAAGAGCACCGATCTACGCAATACGATGACATGCATCAACCAAGTCAGCGAGCCTGACCACCCGATTACGTTAGTCGCCTTAGTACCAGCATGGGTTGTTGAAGGCCTATTCTAACCCGGATCTTCACGGGTATTTTTTCAATAATAAGGTACAATGAAATGCTGTATATGTCCATAATAAGTGTGTATAAGTAAATGGATAATATATCCATACACGCCAATTAAATGGCTGCATATGGTTCTTTGATTAACTCTTTTACAAGTCAATATTTCAAGACATGTATTTGATATTCATAATAACTCCACAATAGCTACACAATGGCGACAAAACGGTACCAGCATCACAGATATCTATATAATTACTTTTAAGTTAAATCATGTATCTAAATAGTAAATTAGAAGGATTAAAAATATACACTTCCGACATTTTTCGGGTTTTTTTTCGTTTGGAGAGAGGAGTAGTGACAGTAGTGACTGGTATCTGATGGGTGCAAACAGGTGTCGAGTGGCTGTCTCAGATGGCTCTAATTTCGTAGCTCTAAAGATCATGACGGCGATACAGACCGTGATGCAGTTTGTCTCACAGTCCCTGAACCAAATTATGTTCCCTTCCGCCCAGGCCTTACTGCAATGCTATAGCCCCAAATGAAACAAAGCCTAGATGTTCAACGGGTTTAGGCTGAAATTTCCATATCACTTGGGCTCCTTTTAAATTTAAATATAGTTTCTCGTTTTAACCAAAATAATGTATTTTCAGAGACTAAGCGTTTGTCTAACCGTGAAGTACAACTATCCAAAAGATCCCATGCGTGTCTATATTTCTTCAGACAGCCTCTCCATGTTCCTATCTATATGTATCAAAAGACAAATGAATTAAATATTACAGCACTGGTGAATAGGTTATATGCGCATGTAAGCGTCGATCTACAATATCCTTTGTGCAAAATACAAATATACTGATGAATTAACGTAGTAATACTACGCAAATATATGCCCAGATGTATACATAAGTTTCATCTCGTGATCTTTATTCGTGCTTTTAGCTCTTTTTCTACATTATATTATGGGGTGTTACATCACACCAGAAAGCCAGGTCCAAATTCTAGTCATAATTTCATGGTCCATCTTGTATGTTGGAAACCAATATCACAACATGGCTGAATATTGCTAAACGTGGTATTTACCCGATTACTCACATAATTATTCCATTTTCTTCGTGCACGTTCTACAATCATCTACGATCACTATCTATAAGGAGGTATATCTATATTCATCCAAATGTACATACATATATGTCACATACATATGTATTAAGCAAGTCCCACATTCTTCCTTAAAAGATAAATGCTAAGCATTTCCTCTGTATGTATTTATATATGTAAAAATCGTTTTTATGACTACAATGATTTTTGCAAGGCTACTCTCATAAATGTCATGACGCATTTGAGGCCAGGGTTCTTCTATACTCGCATTAATGTGCTGACTTATTATTGCGTTAATTTCATGATTTACAGTATTCATGAAGAACATTTCACGTGAGACCGTGCGACTATTTTTTTATATTTAGCTAGCTCAAACGATCTATTGGTTTGATTTATTGTTATGGTATCCACAAAATAAGTAGGATCCGTTTTTTTCCGTTTTTGTTGTTCTTTGTGTAACGCCGCACGTAGCAATATTCCAGTTATATGAGGGTTGTCTGTAAATAATCGAGTCTGGACCAGACAATCCAGTGATTGATATCACGACCACCGATCCACGCAATTGAGATACGATGACATGCATCAACCAAGTCAGCGAGCCTGACCACCCGATCCCTTTAGTCACCTCTTACGACAAGCATAGTCGCCTATAACGGCAAGCATGGGTTGCTGTAAATCTATTCTTAACCGGATCTTCAAAGGTCAAGTGGGATTCAACTGATATGTTAAGATGAAATAAAACTGAATTATATGTGCTGTTTACATATCAAAGTTTGCCAAATTGTTACAAAATGTTTGGCCACAGCAAGGCTACGTATTCACAACTTATTGTGGTAGGCACAGTATAACTCATGAGTCTTCCTTGTGGTTCACCTGCTTGGTAATATGGGACGGGAAAACTGCAGGTGGTGAGGGCAGTTAAGTTAATGGTACAGACAGATAACAGAGATCATTTTACAAATGTGAAACCTCATTCACAAAGGAAGAGACGAAAGCTGAAACTTGGTGAGATTTACAGAACAAAGGCAGTTATTTCTAGTTTCTTACTGACTCTCGAGGATACATTTAATAATAATTCGTGTGTGCGACACGGCCACCAGTCACTAAATTTGGGTCACAATCTTTCTTTCTTCTTTCTTCGTCTTCTTTCATTTGTCATCTGAAATACCATCCCTTCGTGTACTTGTGCTTCCTGCTCAAGTTACCAAACACATCCTGTTTACGTACACCTGCAAGATATATATTACGCCGAGGAGAATTTACAATTATACGTTGATATGTCTAACTGCTGGCCTGGTACGCAATGTCATATTTCTTATCGCCAGGGATCACAGGTGTGATACCAGTCTCCCTCAAGGAGACGTCTGATTAAACTCTTTGCTTCGTCAATGCTTCGTCTAGCCCAAACCGGTCACTGGTACCACTAGCAACGATACAATGGCGTACAAAGACTTACAATGAGTCAAGCATCCGTCACTCGATTTCCATTTTGATTGATTGTTTGATTGATAGATTGATAGATTGATACAGAGTGAGTGAGTGAGTTAGTGAGTGAGTGAGTGCCTACCTGTTTCACTGGTATGTCCGGATCTGAGTACGGGTCACCGGCTTAGCGTCACCGATCTAGATATATCTATGCAGGAATAGGTCATCCATGCGGTGTTCCCGCATCGCCGTCACCATCATTATCATCACCACCACCATCAGCATCAGCATCGCCACCGGTATCGTTATCACAGGTATATACGGTACTCCACACAGAGATTAACGAAGGGCATCTATTTGATCAGGGGTTAGTTAAATATCTATAACAGCTGTGTGTCAGTACATCCAGTTTCTGTCAGTGCAGAAAAATACCAAGTCGGTCAGCTGTGAACACGGTTCTTCAGCATCGGACATCAGCTGTCCTTGACACGCACATTTCAGCGCATTTGAATGGATTTAACAACAAGTAAGGTCATCTTGAGCGGGACGGTTTTCGTAGGCAATAGATGGATTAGCATATGAACTATGATTCTCTTTAGGTTGAAAAAGATCCATGATGTTCGACCTGATAGAAGTGTGTAATCAAACCGCACAGCATTGGTCTTTGATTGACTGTGGCGTCAAAACAAACTCATTCATGTACTTGATCTGAATGTTCATCTTAATTGTTATGGATAGTCACGGAGCCGTGATCAAGAGAACAGGGTGTCATTAGATAAAAATAAAGTAATAATAGGATTACCAGAAAAACGGGGTATAACACCCAAGCCAATAACCTCCCCTCAGGAACACCAGAGTAAGTCAGTACAAGATTGAAAACTGCCCCATAAGTATGTATGACAGGCTAGTCGGGTATTGCTACTTGTATATGTGAAAACAAAGTTTTTAAAATTAATAGCAAAACTGATGAAAGTCACCAATAAACATGTATAAGTGTTATATCGTCACTGCAAAAATAATGAGTGTTGTCTTTAGTATTAACATTCAAATACGTGATATCTGTATTAGCGATATTGTCTACGTTCCACCGGTGAGTAAGCTTTAGGCTTACTTTCTCGTAGTATAAATGTTGCAAGAAATTGTATTTCTGAAGACATCACGATACAGTTTTTTACGATGCATCACGTCTGCACCAGCGCTTGATAACAGCCTTGTGTTTGGGTGTTTCAGTAGTTTAAATTGCTGTTCTTGATGTTGTTGAATAAACTTTGATACTATGAACAATATAAGGTTATATGAGAGTATGACTTTAGAATGGTAACATGCGTTAATGTATATCTGATATAAATATATATATATAATAGGATGACATAAATAGAACAATGTCTAGTACGTCCAGATTAGTGTATAGGCAACATTTAAAAGTAGATGAAAGAACACAATCGTCCGGAATACAGTGTATAATTCTGGTGCACTTCCATGTGACTCTTCAATTTAAATGGAGTTACTTGTTTCTTTCAAAACTATACAGTTTTAGAGACTAAGCATTAGTCTGAATAGATATCACAAGTTTGGAATTTGAAACTAATCTGTTTACAGTAACAGAACACTGTTTAAGTGTCATGTACAAATGAGAAAGTGGAATCCCGTCAATTAGGCAGACGAACCTTAAAACTATTAATAAACATTAAAATAAGCAATATCTGGAAAATGTATATGCATATACTATCTGGCAATAGACACCAAGATCACCTTCTACAAAAATAAGTTTTAAAAGCAGGTTGATATTCTTTTGCGTATTTGACGAGTATATAACTTTCGAAAGTATAAATCCTTTTCCTATACTCAGACGTTCCTGAGCCTTGCGCTTTCCTAATTATTTTGACTAAAATTATTACCGTTATCATTGTATTTGTGAATGGGAAATACGCGCCGATCAAGTACGTGCCATAAATTAAAGCGACATTGTACGATTCCGAACTCATCACGAGACTGTGTTTATGAATCACTGTTAAATAGTGGTGACATATAGTGGAAACAATACGCGAAATCGCGCATGCCCAGAACGGAAAATTTGGACAAGGCATTAAGCAATCCGCATGCGCAGAACGATTGATTTCAGTACTTCCGCTAAGCGCTTCGAGTACAGCGTCAAACTCGGGCCTGTAATCTAACACGCGAGAACATACCAATGAAATCTGAGAAGTAGGAATACCGGTAGACGCTGTTGCTTGATTGACAATGCCAATCAAGAAAGGGAGGAGCTTGATGATATCGTTCTCTCCCAGTAAATTCCGATGTCAAATAACGACGTTATTTGGACGGAAAAACGATGGTTTGAAAGCGTCCAAATAACGTCGTTTTTCCGTCCAATGACCATATACGGAAAAAACGACGTTTTCGTTTTTGCAGTGTTAGTTGTCTCATAATTAACCAAAACATAAGCCCAAGAAACCAAACTCTAGCTCGCAAACACCCCTCACCCCAATATCCCAAAGAATAACTAACTACCTCAATGAACACCAAATTAAAAATCTTAAACAAAACTGCAAAAAATCAAATATCTTCACCCCTAAACTCAAAATACCCAAAATAGACACAACGCTAGCTAACCAAATAAATAAACAAACCGACCCAAACATAGCTAAAACCACCACAATTGCATACATATATGAAAATTGGCCAAATGGGTGTCACATATACACTGACGGATCTTCAGACCCGATCTCCAACCACACAGGTTTCGGAGTCCATACCACACAACCAGTTATATCCACACAATCTTACCGACTCCCTAACAACCAATCTATATTCACGGCCGAACTTATGGGCATGGCCTCAGCCCTGCATAACCAACAATCTAAAAACAACAATAAAATCCTAATTCTCACCGACTCCCTTAGTGGACTACAAGCCCTCCAAAACAAAAATACCCAAAATCGACCTAAGTTAATAAACCAAATACTTAAAAGCTCCAACGACCTAACAAAAGCAGGCAAACAAATAACCATCTTGTAGATCCCCGCCCACGTAGGAATTTACGGCAACAAAAGCGCCGATAAAGCAGCTAAATTATCTCTTAAAATACCAGAAATAAGCCTAAACCTACCCATCTCAAAATCAGAAATTAAAAGTGTAAACAAACAAAAAATAACCAAAAAATGGCATAATCAATATCAAAACTCAAATAGCCAAATCAAAAAAGTGCTCAGAAAACCACTAGCCAAACCTAAAATCCTACACCCCTCTAAAAAAATTGACAGATTAATTACAAAACTCCAAACAGGACACACGAACCTAAATAACCACCTAAAAAAACTTAAAAGACACACCACAGGCAACTGCCCCCACTGCAAACAACCCGAAACCACAGAACACGCACTCATCCACTGCACCCACTACCAAACACACAGAACCACTCTACAAACCACCCTCAATCTAAATAAGGTTCCTACTCTAGATGAACCACTAAACCCTCAAAATAAACAAGAAAACTTCAAGGCCCTAGGCGTATTTCTAAACAAAACAGACCTAATTAAGCGCATCTAAAAACTAATTAATCTACCAATCCAAAATCCAATAAAAATACAAACACCCACCTCAACCGGCTCCCTTAGTTCCCTCCTCCACCCACCTCGGCATTTATTCCAAATTTAAAAATCTCAAAAATTCAATATAAGCAACCCCTAAAAGCCCCCTTTTGGGTTGCACACACCACTTTCACCCTTTTCGGAATACACTAAATGGTCCGGCCAGGCCCGTGTGCGAAATACGCTGCAGTCGGAAAGCGCACGTTAAATCTTCTATATCAGTCAGTAGTTGTCTCAGCACTACACAATCAGCAATCTAAAAAACAAAAACAAAATCCTCATCCTAACCGACTCCCTCAGTGGACTACAAGCCCTCAAAAATAAAAACACTAAAAACCACCCCAAACTAATAAATCAAATACTTAATAGCTCAAACAACTTAACTAGGGCAGGTAAACAAATAGAGTTCATTTGGACCCCCGCCCACGTAGGAATCTTTGGAAATGAAAAGGCAGATAAAGCAGCAAAATTATCCCTTTAACTCCCAGAAATAAGCTTAAACTTACCCAGCTCAAAATCAGAAATCAAAAGTCTCACTAAACAAAAAATCAACAAAAAAATGGCAAAATATATACCAAAACTTAAATAGCCAAATCAGGAAAGTACTCAAAAAAAACCTAAATAAACCAAAAATACTACACCCATCCAAAATAATCGACAGAATAATTACTAAACTACAAACAGGCCGCACCAAACTAAATAATCATCGTAAAATAGCTAATCTACACACAACAGGAAACTGCCCACATTCCAATCAACAAGAAACACCAGAACACGTACTCATTCACTGCACACACTACCAAACACACCAAACAACACTACAGACCACCCTAAATCTTAAAACCGGACTTACACTAGAATCAATCCTAAATCCATAAAATAAATTAGAAAAATTCAAAGCCTTAGGTTTATACCTAATTAAAACAGGACTAATTAGTCGCATTTAAACCCCAAATAAAATAATAAAACCAAAACTACCTTATCTAACAACCACCCAACACACACAGCTCCCTTAGTTCGTCCCCCACCCACTCTTGGCATTCTTTCCAAATCTCAAAATTTCAAAATTACTATATAAGCAACCCCTAAAGCCCCTAATTCATAGTCTTTTTATTGTTCAAATTACTGATAAAACTTTGGAAAGTTTGGAATGAGCGATCTTTCCAAAGCATTCCAACGTTCATTCCAAATTGGAATGGACGCTATTTGGTCTTGTGCAGAGACACGAGCTCTTGTGGATCCACGTTTTGCTTACGTGGGTCAGAGCGTGACTGGAGACTGGATGGACAACGAAACTCGACTGTGATGAAATGCTTGACCCGTTTAGGTTCGCTGGTTATTTAGAACATGCTTTATCACAAGGAGCATTCGTTCATTCTTCAACAAACTTACGGATACATTACCCCATGCAAGATCAGGGCGTCGATGTCAGAGGGAGTGAACACAAACTGTATTCATCACTGTGACAGAAGGGGCACCGGCACCTCGCCACGTGTGGAGGTACAATGCATTCGCGCGGGTCTACGATTAAACCATTCGTGATCGTTCCTGGCGAATAGAGGGCTGACGGGTTATGGGAGGAGGGGGTGGTGTAGACTGACATCTAGTGTCTGAAATGAACATATTTAACAGAAAAAAACAGTTAAATTATAGTGATAATAAAAAGAAGCCCAGAGACTTTCTTCTTTTTCAGATACTTCCTGATACTGCAGTAAACTAGACTTGGCAAACATTATCGACTTACATGGGCTGTATTGGATATAATTGTTTCAGGGTCTGTATAACAGACTAGGAGTGTTGGTGGCTCGTATCAGAGAGATACGAAGTGTTGATAGATAGGTTCTAAGCCTCACATAATCCACTGATACACTTTTGCCCACGATGTTATCCACAAACTTCTCAGCAGCAGCTATGACCTCATCGTTCGAGTCGAAATGGGTTCCGGCTTGGATTGTCTTCGTGTTTGTTTGTTGGTTAACGCCACATTCAGTAAAATTCTAGCTATATGACCGCCGTCTGTTAATAATCGTGTCTGGACAAGGCAATCTAGTGATTGACATCATGAGCATCGATCTACATGGGATACGAAAACATGCATCAACCAAGCCAGCGAGCCTGACCACCCGATCCCGTTAGTCACAAGCAGTCACCTTTTCCGGCAAGCGTGGGTTGCTAAAGACCTATTCAACCCCGGATGTTCACGTGACACACACACCATTCGGGTCTGTGTGGGAACAGATGGACGTTTGATGGAGCCAAACCAGAAGATATGTGCCGACTCCCCCTCATGGTATCAGCAGCAATGCCGTGCCATCCTTTTTCCTAACTAAGATCCACATTACCCACAAAGTCTTCCCTCCCACACGTTTCTGTCACAAAACCACCCAGCCATTTATTTAATACCCTGTCAGTCCTGAGTCGTATTCCTTTCGGCCATATCAGCTCATTCCTTTCCACTCAGGATCCTGTTGATAACGGTCGGCTGTGCCAAAAGGGCATCCTGATCAGTGTCCGTAAACTGAAGTCACGAGACGCCATGGTTACCCGTAACTTCCGTAAGTGTCCGTTCATTTCCGTAGCCGTTAAGACATGGGTAAATGAAAGTAATTTTGAACTCAATTTAACAGTGTGGATGCAGCTCAGTCGGTTAGCTTGTCGGCCTAACAATCCGAAGGTGGTGTGTTCAAGTCTCTCTATATTTGGTCACTTGTCCCCAGGAGAAGTTACGGTGCTAAATCCTGAGGGTCATCCTTTTAACACGGATATTTAAAACACCAACGACAGAGAATAATACTTTTCTGTTGAAACATTCCACAGGACCTGAAAGAAAAGTATATGAATGGGCCTGTGAAATCAGTGATGACACCAGGTGTTCGCGGGTAAGCATGTCCTGCTCTACCGGTAGAACCCACCACTCATTAATTTTCATTACAATATATCAGTTAGTCATCAGTGATTATTGAACGGATGACTTGTTTTCCAGTGGAAAATCAGCTGCAAAACCGACAACAGAACAGAAAAACTGGGAAGGATCCCTTAAGGATAACGGAGTGGTGGCAAGCCTCGTCCCTCTTGAAGTGGTAGGTATAGAGGTCAGGCGAAATGGGGTTTAACGTTGCGCTTATTGCCCTTATATAGCGATGTGTATGCACGTGTGTGTGTGTTTGTGTGTGGCTGCTTGTACTAGTCCGGACTAATGCCGAGTTTGTAGTGCTAGCCCACTGAGATACCATGCCGCAGTTTAACATACCCCACACAGTATACTGACTCGAACCGACCAGTCTTTGTTTTAGCCCCTTATTTCGGGGCGCCAGGCAGGGTAATACTAAGTACCATCTTTTAGTTTGTTTGTTTGTTGTTTAACGCCGCACTCAGCAATATTCCAGCTGTATGGCGGCGGTCTGTAAATAATTGAGTCTAGGCCAGACAATCAAGTAATTGAAAACATGAGCATCGTTCCACGCAATTGGGATACGATGACATGCATCAACCAAGTCAGCGAGCCTGAACACCTGGTCCCGTTAGTCGCCTTTTACGACAAGCATATGTTGCTGAAGACCTTTTCTACCACGGATCTTCACTGGTAAGTACCATCTTTTAACGTCTTTTAACGTCTAACGTGTATGACGCGGACGGGTATCGAACCCCGGACCTTCGGCTCTCTGGGCGGACGCTCCACCACAAGGCCACGGAGGCTGTCGGTATGCATAGAATGAGACAACAGTGCTGCGTAATAGTGGCAAGCCTCGTCCCTCTTGAAGTCATAGGTGCAGAGTGAGACATTAGGTGGCAAACAAACAAACAAACAAACACTACTGACTACTAAATCTGATTCTTTTTATCTTCACTTATATTTTATAAGCGTATGACGTAATGTGTGTCAAACTTTATATATAGCGTCAGAATGTAATATATTGGATGTCGGATGATCCTTTTAATCTTAATTAGATCATAATTAACACGTGAACTCTTGTGGGGCCAAACAATATCAAATCTCCTCAAATATAACCACAGGCCATCTATGTGAGAAAAGCCATCGAGTGAACGTTGTTTGTCGTACAATAAAACACTGCAAGGAGAATAAACTCGTTTATTTCGTATATGAGATATCACCATGATGCAGAACCTCCCTAAGCATGTTATTAAAATATACACTCATTAAAAATATTTACCCATATTCAAATAATGACTCCCTGACTACAACCCGAGTACGCGAGTGACAGGCGCTCCCTTGTATGCGAGTGACAGGCGCTCCCTTGTATGCGAGTGACAGGCGCTCCCTTGTATGTGAGTGACAGGCGCTCCCTTGTATGTAAGTGACAGGCGCTCCCTTGTATGTGAGTGACAGGCGCTCCCTTGTATGTAAGTGACAGGCGCTCCCTTGTATGTAAGTGACAGGCGCTCCCTTGTATGCGAGTGACAGGCGCTCCCTTGTATGTGAGTGACAGGCGCTCCCTTGTATGTAAGTGACAGGCGCTCCCTTGTATGTGAGTGACAGGCGCTCCCTTGTATGCGAGTGACAGGCGCTCCCTTGTATGTGAGTGACAGGCGCTCCCTTGTATGCGAGTGACAGGCGCTCCCTTGTATGTAAGTGACAGGCGCTCCCTTGTATGTAAGTGACAGGCGCTCCCTTGTATGTAAGTGACAGGCGCTCCCTTGTATGTGAGTGACAGGCGCTCCCTTGTATGTGAGTGACAGGCGCTCCCTTGTATGTGAGTGACAGGCGCTCCCTTGTATGTGAGTGACAGGCGCTCCCTTGTATGTGAGTGACAGGCGCTCCCTTGTATATGAGTGACAGGCGCTCCCTTGTATGTGAGTGACAGGCGCTCCCTTGTATGTAAGTGACAGGCGCCCCCTTGTATGTAAGTGACAGGCGCTCCCTTGTATGTAAGTGACAGGCGCTCCCTTGTATGTAAGTGACAGGCGCTCCCTTGTATGTGAGTGACAGGCGCTCCCTTGTATGTAAGTGACAGGCGCTCCCTTGTATGTAAGTGACAGGCGCTCCCTTGTATGTGAGTGACAGGCGCTCCCTTGTATGTAAGTGACAGGCGCTCCCTTGTATGTGAGTGACAGGCTACCTGTGTGTTGCTCACCCGTGTTGTTGATGTTGTTGTTGTTGTTGTTGCTGATGTTGTTGTTGTTGTTGCAGGGACTGGGAGAAGCCACCGGAGTATCTGTGTGGGGAGATGGTGAAAAAAGGCAACTGGCACGTCTGCATGGACAAACTATTTAATATCAAGCCACCTTGTCTCGTGTATTCATTTGGGTGAGAAACAGCATATCCTTACAAATATTCCGTGGACGTAATGTGTGCATGTGTGTGCGTGTGTTTGTGTATGTGTGCGTGTGTATGTGTATGCGTATGCGTGTATATGTGCGTTATTGAGTGTATGTGTGTTTGTTTGTGTGTGCGTGTATATGTGTTTTGTGTAAATGTGTTCGTGTGCGCGTGACTGTGTGTGTGCGTTTGCGTGTGTAATTGTGTGTGTATGTATGTGTTTTTGTGTGTACATGTGTGTATGTGTATGTATGCGTTTGCCCGTGTGTATGTGTGTGTGTGTGTGCGTGCGTGCGTGTGTGAAAAAAAAGTCCTTTCGTTTTTATTTCCATTTATAAAAAAAATAAAAATCTTCACATATTCCGCGTCCCGAATACATGACCACGGCAGTGAAATGCTACAATACTTAAGAACAACGTGATTTCGCCGAAATTATTGTAAACCAAATTTGGTTACATTCTAGCTTGAACATCAATAAAACATCCACCGCCGGCCCACACTATATTTTCAAAACCCATTGCCTGAGAACCAATTCTTTAATGTTTTAAGCCTCAATATAAGCTCTATACATTCATTTTTCACTGACTTTCCTTCTATACTGTTACGGGCGTCACAGTGTCTCAAACAACAAAAGGAAGGACCCAACTCATTCACCATTAGGAATATTTAATTATTACCAAAACCTACAACTATTCGATACAGAAACTCCACCAATCGGACATAGTCTGGATTCCGGTTACAAACATTCCGATCACAGTTCCATTAGCCAACGACACATTGTTTCAGTCTAACTCAAATCACAGTTCCATTAGCCAACGGCACATTGTTTCAGTCTAACTCAAATCACAGTTCCATTAGCCAACGACACATTGTTTCAGTCTAAATCAAATCACAGTTCCATTAGCCAACGACACATTGTTTCAGTCTAACTAAAATCACAGTTCCATTAGCCAACGACACATTGTTTCAGTCTAACTCAAATCACAGTTCCATTAGCCAACGACACATTGTTTCAGTCTAACTCAAATCACAGTTCCATTAGCCAACGACACACTGTTTCAGTCTAACTCAAATCACAGTTCCATTAGCCAACGACACATTGTTTCAGTCTAACTCAAATCACAGTTCCATTAGCCAACGACACATTGTTTCAGTCTAACTCAAATCCAGTTCCATTAGCCAACGACACATTGTTTCAGTCTAACTCAAATCACAGTTCCATTAGCCAACGACACATTGTTTCAGTCTAACTCAAATCCAGTTCCATTAGCCAACGACACATTGTTTCAGTCTAAATCAAATCACAGTTCCATTAGCCAACGACACATTGTTTCAGTCTAACTCAAATCCAGTTCCATTGGCCAATGACACATTGTTTCAGTCTAACTCAAATCACAGTTCCATTTTCCTGTCTCTCACAAATAACCGACATCACAAGATTCCACTGGTAGGAATGTCAAAGACCGACATGGCCGAATACATCACAAGATTCCACTGGTAGGAATGTCAAAGACCGACATGGCCGAATACATCACAAGATTCCACTGGTAGGAATGTCACAGACCGACATGGCCGAATCCATCAAACGATTCCACTGGTAGGAATGTCACAGACCGACATGGCCGAATACATCACAAGATTCCACTGGTAGGAATGTCAGAGACCGACATGGCCGAATACGTCACAAGATTCCACTGGTAGGAATGTCACAGACCGACATGGCCGAATACATCAAACGATTCCACTGGTAGGAATGTCAGAGACCGACATGGCCGAATACATCACAAGATTCCACTGGTAGGAATGTCACAGACCGACATGGCCGAATACATCAAACGATTCCACTGGTAGGAAGGTCACAGACCGACATGGCCGAATACATCACAAGATTCCACTGGTAGGAAGGTCACAGACCGACTTGGCCGAATACATCACAAGATTCCACTGGTAGGAATGTCACGGACCGACATGGCCGAAAACATCACAAGATTCCACTGGTAGGAATGTCACAGACCGACATGGCCGAATACATCAAACGATTCCACTCTTAGGAAGGTCACAGACCGACATGGCCGAATACATCACAAGATTCCACTGGTAGGAATGTCACAGACCGACATGGTTGAATCCATCACAAGATTCCACTGGTAGGAAGGTCACAGACCGACATGGCCGAATACATCACAAGATTCCACTGGTAGGAAGGTCACAGACCGACATGGCCGAATACATCAAACGATTCAACTGGTAGGAAGGTCACAGACCGACATGGCCGAATACATCACAAGATTCCACTGGTAGGAATGTCAGAGACCGACATGGCCGAATACATCACAAGATTCCACTGGTAGGAATGTCACAGACCGACATGGCCGAATACATCACAAGATTCCACTGGTAGGAATGTCACAGACCGACATGGCCGAATACATCACAAGAATCCACTGGTAGGAAGGTCACAGACCGACATGGCCGAATACATCACAAGATTCCACTGGTAGGAATGTCACAGACCGACATGGCCGAATACATCTAACGATTCCACTGGTAGGAAGGTCAAAGACCGACATGGTTGAATACATCACAAGATTCCACTGGTAGGAAGGTCACAGACCGACATGGCCGAATACATCACAAGATTCCACTGGTAGGAATGTCACAGACCGACATGGCCGAATACATCAAACGATTCCACTGGTAGGAATGTCACAGACCGACATGGCCGAATACATCACAAGATTCCACTGGTAGGAATGTCACAGACCGACATGGCCGAATACATCACAAGATTCCACTGGTAGGAATGTCACAGACCGACATGGCCGATTACATCACAAGATTCCACTGGTAGGAATGTCAAAGACCGACATGGCCGAATACATCACAAGATTCCACTGGTAGGAATGTCACAGACCGACATGGCCGAATACATCACAAGATTCCACTGGTAGGAATGTCACAGACCGACATGGCCGAATACATCAAACGATTCCACTGGTAGGAATGTCAGAGACCGACATGGCCGAATACATCACAAGATTCCACTGGTAGGAATGTCACAGACCGACATGGCTGAATACATCACAAGATTCCACTGGTACGAATGTCACAGACCGACATGGCCGAATACATCACAAGATTCCACTGGTAGGAATGTCACAGACCGACATGGCCGAATACATCACAAGATTCCACTGGTAGGAATGTCACAGACCGACATGGCCGAATACATCAAACGATTCCACTGGTAGGAATGTCAGAGACCGACATGGCCGAATACATCACAAGATTCCACTGGTAGGAATGTCACAGACCGACATGGCTGAATACATCACAAGATTCCACTGGTACGAATGTCACAGACCGACATGGCCGAATACATCACAAGATTCCACTGGTAGGAATGTCACAGCCCGACATGGTTGAATACATCAAACGATTCCACTGGTAGGAAGGTCACAGACCGACATGGCCGAATACATCACAAGATTCCACTGGTAGGAATGTCACAGACCGACATGGCCGAATACATCACAAGATTCCACTGGTAGGAATGTCACAGACCGACATGGCCGAATACATCACAAGATTCCACTGGTAGGAATGTCACAGACCGACATGGCCGAATACATCACAAGATTCCACTGGTAGGAATGTCAAAGACCGACATGGCCGAATACATCACAAGATTCCACTGGTAGGAATGTCACAGACCGACATGGCCGAATACATCACAAGATTCCACTGGTAGGAAGGTCACAGACCGACAGGGTCAATACAAGGACCTAGTAAGTGTGAGACGTCCGTCCTGGACCCGTCTCAACTCTCTCCCACCTCTAACGTCTGGTGTTTGGTATACACAAGCTGTACCACGATAGAGCATTTACTGCTTTGTTGAAACAAATAAAACGATAGGTAAACTTGAAATTACGTCTCCTGCGTACAAGGGCAGAGATTCTGCTGCTTATAAGTATAGAAATTCGTTTTGCAACACAGTGGAGGGCAGTTTTAATGTATCGACCCAAACATTTCTTTCGTGATAGACTCAACATAGATAAATGCTTATGATAAAACACAGCGACTTCAGTCCACCAGTAGAAATATCGACCCAGTTCAAGTAAATTGTCAATGCAAGGCAACCCTTAACATCCAGGTGGGATACATATATTCAATGTAAACATATTTTGTTAAGGAACAACTTCCCTCTGACCATATAAATAAAATGTTTCATGTTGTGTTTTGAAACCTTTACAGTATCTGGAACGACTTTTCGTTTGATGACGCGATGGGGAGACTTGGCTGTGAAGTTCACTCTTTTGATCCAAGGTAGGACTGATTACCTGAGACATATAACGATGATATTTAATGCTTGGGAACTAGCATGGGTTGCTGGGTACAAATTCTAACCCGGTATCTCTAGGGGGAGACAGGGATGGGTTGCTGGGTACCAATTCTAATCCGGTATCTCCGCGGGGAGACAGGAATGGGTTGCTGGGTACCAATTCTAACCCGGTATCTTCACAGGGAGACTAGCATGGGTTGCTGGGTACCAATTCTAACCCGGTATCTCAACGGAGAGACTAGCATGGGTTGCTGGGTACCAATTCTAACCCGGTGTCTCCACAGGGAGACTAGCATGGGTTGCTGGGTACCAATTCTAACCCGGTATCTTCACAGGGAGACTAGCATGGGTTGCTGGGTACCAATTCTAACCCGGTATCTTCACAGGGAGACTATCATGGGTTGCTGGGTACCAATTCTAACCCGGTATCTCCACGGAGAGACTAGCGTGGTTTGCTGGGTACCAATTCTAACCCGGTATCTTCACGGAGAGACCAGCATGGGTTGCTGGGTACCAATTCTAACCCGGTATATGTACGGGGAGACTAGCATGGGTTGCTGGGTACCAATTCTAACCCGGTATCTCCACGTTGAGACTAGCATGGGTTGCTGGGTACCAATTCTAACCCGGTATCTTCACGGAGAGACTTGCATGGGTTGCTGGGTACCAATTCTTACCCGGTATCTGTACGGGGAGACTAACATGGGTTGCTGGGTACCCATTCTTACCCGGTATCTGCACGGAGAGACCAGCATGGGTTGCTGGGTACCAATTCTAACCCGGTATCTTCCCGGGGAGACTAGCATGGGTTGCTGGGTACCAATTCTAACCCGGTATCTTCCCGGGGAGACTAGCATGGGTTGCTGGGTACCAATTCTAACCCGGTATCCTAACGGGGAGACTAGCATGGGTTGTTGGGTACCAATTCTAACCCGGTATCTGTACGGGGAGACTAGCATGGGTTGCTGGGTACCAATTCTAACCCGGTATCTGTACGGGGAGACTAGCATGGGTTGCTGGGTACCAATTCTAACCCGGTATCTTCACAGGGAGACTAGCATGGGTTGCTGGGTACCAATTCTAACCCGGTTACGGGGTTTGGGTTTGCAAGGTTTGATCGTTGTCATTATATTCAATAAACAACAATAAACAACATGTTGTTTCAGTATTGGAAAGAAGTCCCACAACAGGAGCGACAACGTCCACTTCCACGATATTGGCCTCTCCGGGACGGATGACGACATGTTTGTCCCCACTAAAAACATCTACGTTAACAAGACAACGACATGGAAGGTCCGACGTCTCGGTACTATCAAGGCGATGCTGGGACACGCCGATGTGAGTTCACTTGGGTTGTACCCGTCTCACTTTTTTAAGGTGCAGGTGTGTTCTGCCCGTCTGTGATCTGTTCGTGTGTGTTTCGCCCGGTTGTGTCCTGGCCGGGTGTGTTCTGGCCGGGTGTGTTCTGGCCGGGTGTGTTCTGGCCGGGTGTGTTCTGGCCAGGTGTGCTCTGTTCCGGTGTGTTCTGGCCGGGTGTGTTCTGGGTAGGTGTGTTCTGACCGGATGTGTTCTGGCCGGGTATGTTCTGGCCGGGGGTGTTCTGACCAAGCATGCTCTGGACGGGTATGTTCTGGCCAGGTATGTTCTGACCGGGTATGTTCTGGCCAGGTATGTTCTAACCGGGTGTGTTCTGGCCGGGTGTGTTCTAAGTAGGTGTGTTCTGACCGGGTGTGTTCTGGCCCTGTGTGTTCTGTTGGGATGTGTTCTGTTGGGGTATTTCCTGGTCGGATGTGTTCTGATGGGTTATGTTCTGGCAGGGTATATTCTGTCCAGGTATGGTCTGATTGGTGTGTTCTGGCAGAGTGTGTTCTGTTGGGGTATGTTCTGATTGGTGTGTTCTGGCCGGGTACGTTTTGGCCGTGTGTGTTCTGTTCGGGTGTGTCCTGGCCCGGTATGTTCTGTTGGGGTATGTTCAGTCCGGTTGTGTTCTGGTCTGGTGTGTTCTGTTGGGGTGTGTTCTGATCGGGTGTGTTCTGTTGGGGTGTGTTCTTTTCGGGTGTGTTTTGTCCGGGTGTGTCCTGGGTAGATGTGTTCTGGTGGGGTGTGTTCTGTTCAGGTGTGTCCTGGGTAGATGTGTTTTGGTCAGGTGTGTTCTGGCCGGGTATGTTCTGGCCGATTTTGTTCTGGCGGAGTGTGTTCTAGCTTGGTATGTTCTGGCCAGATGTGTTCTGGCCGGGTGTGTTCTGACCGGTTGTGTTCTCACCGGGTGACTTCTGGCCAGATGTGTTCTGACCTGGTGTGTTCTGGCAGAGGGTGTTCTGGCCGGTTGTGTTCTGGCCAGGGGTGTTCTGGCTGAGTGTGTTCTGACGGGGTGTGTTCTGAATAGGTGTGTTCTGGCCGGGTGTGTTCTGAGTAGGTGTGTTCTGAATAGGTGTGTTCTGGCCGTGTGTGTTCTGTTGGGGTGTGTTCTTTTCGGGTATGTTTTGTCCGGGTGTGTCCTGGGTAGATGTGTTCTGGTGGGGTGTGTTCTGTTCGGGTGTGTTCTGGTCAGGTGTGTTCTGACCGAGTGTGTTCTGGCCGGGTATGATTGATGTGTTCTGGCTGGGTGTGTTCTGGGTAGGTGTGTTCTGACCGTGTATGTTCTGACCGTGTGTGTTCTGACTGTTCACGTGTGTGCTCTGACCGGGTATGTTCTGACCGAGTGTGTTCTGGCCGGTTGTGTTCTGGCCAGGTAAGTGTGTTCTGACCGGTCGTGTTCTCACCGGGTGACTTCTGGCCAGATGTGTTCTGACCTGGTGTGTTCTGGCAGAGGGTGTTCTGGCCGGTTGTGTTCTGGCCAGGGGTGTTCTGGCTGAGTGTGTTCTGACGGGGTGTGTTCTGAATAGGTGTGTTCTGGCCGGGTGTGTTCTGAGTAGGTGTGTTCTGAATAGGTGTGTTCTGGCCGTGTGTGTTCTGTTGGGGTGTGTTCTTTTCGGGTATGTTTTGTCCGGGTGTGTCCTGGGTAGATGTGTTCTGGTGGGGTGTGTTCTGTTCGGGTGTGTTCTGGTCAGGTGTGTTCTGACCGAGTGTGTTCTGGCCGGGTATGATTGATGTGTTCTGGCTGGGTGTGTTCTGGGTAGGTGTGTTCTGACCGTGTATGTTCTGACCGTGTGTGTTCTGACTGTTCACGTGTGTGCTCTGACCGGGTATGTTCTGACCGAGTGTGTTCTGGCCGGTTGTGTTCTGGCCAGGTAAGTGTGTTCTGACCGGGTATGTTCTGACCGTGTGTGTTCTGACTGTTCACGTGTGTGCTCTGACCGGGTATGTTCTGGCCGGGTGTGTTCTGGCCAGGTGTGTTCTGGGTAGGTGTGTCCTGACCGGATATGTTCTGGCTTAGTGTGTTCTGGCCGGGTGTGTTCTGGCCGGATGTGTTCTGGGTAGGTGTGTTCTGACCGTGTGTGTTTTGACTGTGCACGTGTGTGCTCTGACCGAGTGTGTTCTGGCCAGGTGTGTTCTGGGTAGGTGTGTTCTGGCCGGATGTGTTCTGGGTAGGTGTGTTCTGACCGTGTGCGTTCTGACTGTGCACGTGTGTGCTCTGACCGAGTGTGTTCTGGCTTAGTGTGTTCTGGTCAGGTGTGTCCTGGCCGGATGTGTTCTGGCCGGATGTGTTCTGGCTGGGTGTGTTCTGGCCGGGTGTGTTCTGGCCGGATGTGTTCTGGGTAGGTGTGTTCTGACCGTGTGTGTTCTGACTGTGCACGTGTGTGCTCTGACCGAGTGTGTTCTGACTGTGCACGTGTGTGCTCTGACCGAGTGTGTTCTGGCCGGTTGTGTTCTGGCTGGGTGTGTTCTGGTCGGGTGTATTCTGGGTGGGTGTGTTCTGCTCGCGTATGCTGTGGCCGGCTGTGTGCTAGCCGGTAGGGTATTTTCAGGTTATGTAAACAAATCACGGAACGAAAAGAAAGATATGGCTCTGTATGAAAGAAGATTCCAGGGGCGAGGCACATAATGGGCGATGTCGCATATCAATGAGGTCAGCACATTCACATTGAACCATGTTTTGTCTCTGCATCGCGCGAAGTTTACATTTACCGAGTATGCAAACATGGTTATTTCAACATTAAAGGAGACTTTAAGAATATAGGCTGTTTCAAAATACAGTGAAAATGATATTAACAAGATAGAGAGTTTAAATACTGATCTAACCGCGAGTCATACACTATTTCCTGAAACACTTTTGATGAAAATTAGGAGAAAAACATTTTTCCTTGGCAACTTATATCATAATTGAAAAAGGTTGACTCTTTGAAACGTATCATAAATGACCTCGAGGATACGATTAGAGATAATTTTCAAAACATTAATTGTTGAGAAAACTCTCGAAACAAAATTGAATTTTCATTTCTTAAAGAAGAAGAAATTAAAGGAATATTTGTTAGAAATCGAATAAAATGGTGCGATGAAGGAGAAAGGGCAAGACAATATTTTTGTCATTTGGAAAATCGGAACTTTACGAATAAACATGGACAATATCATTATTTTAATAGAAGGTCAGTTGATCTTGGACAAAGAAAATTTTATGCTTCCTTATATTCGACCAACAAAGACTATAATGGAATGGGTTGAGATATTCTCGATAACATAGATACTCCTATTTTAGATGGGGCAACTGCTCACATATTAGACGAACCAATTATTATGGATGAAATTGAAATGATAAATTTACCATGAAGTACAATAAGAGCACGCTATAGATGGCTTCCCTGTAGAAGTTTTCAAGTATGTTTAGAAAGAAAGATTTTCAGATGTATTAAAGACACTTATATATGTGAAGAATTCGCTTACTACTTCGATCAATAAAGGCGTCATTACTTGTGTTCCAAAGATCTAGAATACAGAACAGGAGACAGATCTAAATATTAAACGTCATTGTATACTGTAACTGTACAGTGGAACTCCGCGTATCCGGACCGAAGGAAACTGGAAACCTCGCCTATCGGACACTAGTTGAAATGTGAAATGAAATAAACACAGCATACAATGGTTCTTTTATCCAGAAATTCTGTTTCCGGGTCAAGACAGTGGATTTCAAATACCATCCGTGGACAACAAACACGCTTGGTTAGCAACTAAAACCCGACAGCCACCGCCCGTTAGTTTATTTAAGTGTCACGAGTGGTACACGTGCTATGTCGGAATTAATATGCATTATCATGTCGTTAACCCATAATGGAGAGGTCAACAGTAAGCATGAAATATCTGATGTGTTTGATTTGGATAAAATAATTATGGAACCTCTGTGGCTTTAAAGATTCCGAGTTTGTCATACAAAGTTGGGTAAATAAGAAGATAAATCAATTTAAACACATGCAACGAAAATGGTTTTATGAATTTCCTGCAGTTTAATGACAACTATGCCATTGAAGGTACGTTTTTAGAGTTAAACAAATTGTTGATGAACATTCTTCCATCATGGAGGACAAGGTGGAAACACGCCCACAATTTGACCCTCAACAAAGTAGGTGGTCTACGCTGATGTCTGACTCTTCTATTAACATCGAATCAAAATAAAGGAGGAAGATAATTTAATGATATCTTAATTATAACTGGTAATGTACTCCATGTATGCTTTAAATGGCAGTTAACAGACAGTTTGGTCTGGATATATTTCAGAAAACGCACAAGAGACAATAAATTTATAGAATTTCAGTATAAATTTATACATAAGATTATCTATACAAAGAAGCAATTGTGTAAAATGAAACTTATTGATGATGATATTTGCTCTTTTTTTAAATACTCAAGTGAAAGTATATTCCATGTTTATTTTGAATGTGATGTTATAAATGGTTTCTGGAGAGATCTGGAACAATTAAATCAGTCCCTTCAAGATGTTTCAGATTACAGTTTTTTTCATTCTGTTTGTTTTTAAAAAAATATGAAATTACGTACTAACATATTACAGCTTGCTAAAAAACTTATTCACATATCAAGTATTAAAAGTATAAAAAACATATGTTGAACCTTTCATTGGCTATCTATCATCTGTATACAAAGTCGAAAAATATATTGCAACAGAAACAGATATGGTACTTACTTACAGAAACTGAAGCAACTTACAGACTATATATACTATAACAACTGCTACAATGCGTGTCTATTGCCATGTAGCCAAATCTAATGTCTAATATCCACCTTACATGTACATCAGTGTGCGTGAGTGGATTGTGTTTAACGCCGCTTTTTACATTATACCAGTTTATCGCGGCGTGTCAGCTTAATGTGGGAGGAAAGCCCGAAGTGATGCAGGTCTCAGATGTTTATCACCTCGGTGAAACCCACGAGCACGGTTATGGTGCTGACAAACCTAGAAACATAATCCGGGAAAACCGGGATTCAAACCCACAATCATAGGTTTCTGGCGTGCCCAAGGGACACAACCTTGCACAGCGAATTGCGGTGCCTTAGACGACTGGGCCACCCGTGCCTCCATATGTATATCAGATGTAAGATATCAGTCTTGGGAAATATGAGGTGAGGTGAAATGGGGTTTAACGTCGCGTCCAAGATTATTGCACTTATATAGCGACGTGCGTGTACGTGTGTGTGCCTGCTTGTTCTAGTCCGGACTGATGCCGATTTATAGTGCTAGCTCACTGAGATACCATGCCGCAGTTTAACATAAATACCCTACTAAGACACAGTACACTGACTCCGAGCCGACCAGTCCTTGTTTTAGCCACTTAATGCCGAGCGCCAGACAGGGTAACAACAGGTACCATCTTTTAACGTCTTTTGGTATGACGCGGCCGGGGATCGAACCACTGACCTTACGCTCTCCGGGCGGACGCTCTACCACTAGACCACGGAGGCGGTCTTTGGGAAATATAAATATATTCAAATGTAGCTTAAATTGAAAACTGTCGAACAGTAGCTTCAACCTTCTAATCCATAAAAAATAAGATGATGAGTGGTGCTAGATGCTGCTGTATAGGGATGTGCATCAGACGTCATTTTTGTCACTGGTGCGTCAAATTTGGAAATGTCCTCCAAATGTTGACTAAATATTTTGGAAAGGTTTACTGATGCTATGGATGCTATAACCTTGACCAAACAACTCCTGAGATGAGTGAGTGAGTGAGTGAGTGAGTGAGTGAGTGAGTGAGTGAGTGAGTGAGTGAGTGTGCCCTGTGTCCTTGTCGCGTGTTTGTGTCCAGTGTTTATGCGTTGTTTGTTTGTGTACCGTCTGTGTGTGTTTGTGTCATGCGCGATGTATGTTTATGCCCTGAATGTTTATTCCCTAGGTGTCTATGCCCTGAAGGTTTATGACCTGAATGTTTATACCATGCATGTTTTTAAGCTGTATGTTTATGCCCTGAATGTTTATTCCCTATACGTTTTTGCCCTGAATGTTAATCTACTGTATGTGTGAAGCCCATTTCTGGTGTCCCCCGCCGTGATATTGCTTGAATATTGCTAAAAGCGGCGTAAAACCATACTCACTCACTCACTCACTCACTTATTTACTGTATGTTTATGCCTTGTATGTTTACACCCTGAACGTTTATGCCCTGGGTGTTTATTCTCTGTATGTATATTCCCTGTACGCATGTTCCCTGGGTGTTTGTGCCCTGGACGTGGGAGACAACGTGTGATCCACTAGGCTACCACGCCGCCCCCTGTAATGTGACAAGAGTGTAACGGTCCATAGCCCCATGGCAAAGTACCACATTAAAACAGGTGCGTTTTCTTAGTGCGTGTCCATTCAGAATGTATGCCGAACTCTATATCTCAGATAATAAGGAGAGAGCACAACAACGATGTCTCTGTTAGGACACGTCAGGACAGCTGCGTCATGGGATGGGAAGGTTGCGTCATGGGATGGGAAAACTGTTGTGTCATGGGATGAGAAAGCTGCGTCGTGGGATGGTGAAGACAGGAGAATAATAAGTCTCTAATACATATTCCATTGGGCGTAAAAAGCCACAAAAGTGATGGAACCAATAATGTGTTGTTGCTCTGGGGTGCATACTTCTAATTGCTGTGGATGTTTTTCTTCCAGAAGCACATCGATTACCTGAAGATGGACGTAGAGTCCAGTGAATGGCCGGCTCTGAAGGACGTGGTGAGATCGGACCTTCTCTCCGCGGTCCGGCAGTTTGGTATTGAGTGGCACTTGTTCTCGGCCTATCCCAGCAAACACCAGTACGTCGGCTTCTATAAAACTGTCATGGCAATAAAGGAAACAGGGTTTCGCACTATAAGATCTGATTTCCACAAAAAGAACTTCCGAGAAAGAGGCTGGCGTCTCCAGGCAGATGTAAATTACGTCAATACGTTGTATACAGATTTATGAATGTTGCACACTTGCTTCAATTCCTTGTATACAGATTTGTCACTGCCATTTCTTGCTTCTGTATACACTATTTTAACTCAGTCACGCTATTGCTTCAAAGGCACTTAAAAACTCCATTAATACTTTTTGGCCCGTAGGCGTTCAGTGTGGAAATGTATCATTTAGACACAGCCGTGTTGTCGGTGCGACTGAAACACTGACCACATGGGCTGGTCGGTGTTGATTGACTCCCGCAACAGACGCGCGATATTGCACATAATGTTCCCAACACTGACGCTAGCAATGTATTTGGGCGGGGAGAACGCACATCTCTGGTTGAACACACACCAATTACATCTACCTATCTATCCATCCATCCATCCATCCATCCATCCATCTAACACATAGCATCGTGTCTCAATCTAACAATCGCTGGCTCACACAGGACAGCACACAGCAGATGTAATGCAGCATAATGCAGCTCTCGTCCAAGCTGGTAACTGATTAATCTGAAACATAGCTGTGATTATGTGAGTGAGTGAGTATGGTTTTACGCCGCTTTTAGCAATATTCCAGCAATATCACGGCGAGGGACACCAGAAATGGGCTTGGCACATTGTAACCATGTCGGGAATCGAACCCAGGTGTTCGGCGTGACGAGCGAACACTTTAACCACATGACTACCCCACTGCCCCGCTGTAATTATGTGTAACATATTGTTACATTACGTTGAATATAAATATTCGTAATTGACTGAATATCCTTGGTCGTTTGAAATCAACGATGTCTTCCAAGTTTATCTTGGATGAATTCAGTTGTACGCAAACACATTCAGATCCACTTACAGGGGTGTTCCCTGCAGAGGGCACTTCTAAGGGTATCTTTTACAGGCGCTTCAGGGACTATGTTGTGTACTGAGAACATCCCCTGACTCGGCCACGCCACCTATTTATGACAATTGTAAGAGATTGCATCCATAGATTCCAGCAGACGTTGGTAGACGGGCATAGCACGTAGTGAAATAATGTGCTCATTTTGTAATACCAATGACCTCGATGACGGGTATTGCTTGATGCCAATAATGGCATTTTGCAAATTGTAGAGGAATTCTGTATGACCACACTGACTGCTGATAACTATGTGGGATTAATCCTGTGAGTAACATTCACTCAGGATGTTTTCAAACCCACGGAATAAGATGTATTCGATGTCGATCCGATGCCATCATCTGTAATTTTGGACAAATATTCGTCCAAGTCATTTAAATAACAAGAAAACAATTTTGGACAGAAAACTTCCTATAAACAAAACATTTTTGTTTTTTGTAACTCTTAAAGATTATGGCAGAAAAAAAACTACGCCTAAAACCTTAACGTGGTTCTGAAAACAAACTGTTTGTTTCGAAATATTCGCCAATTATATTGCTGACAACTGAAGCAACCAATTTTCCAATACAACTAGCTTGTAGCCAAACGAGTTCACATTTTTCCCCTCGTTCACTCGCGTAGTAGACAGATTATTGTATCTCAGATATTTACAAATAGTTAATGACTGGATATATTCACTGGAGTGAGGAACATTTCATGGACTGTGTCTGTTCTATTATTTGCTTCCAGTCAGTAAACTGTGCCTCACCAACGCATTTTGGGTAGCGGATTGAAAATGAATGTGCGCGTGTTTTAACTGAATATTGTTTTACGTCAGAAGCATGTTGGTCGATGTTTGGTTAGTCTCTCCCAAGTCGTCGTCGAGCAGGCGATGTTCATCTTTTCAGCATAACTCTCCAGTCCTATACTGACTGATTTCATGTGGGTGATGCACAATGTTCGGGTGTGGTATTCCATTGTGGTAAGGGACCGGCCACTTGATATTGGGGTGGTGGTGGGGGGATGAGTGTGTGTGTGTGTGTGTGTGTGTGTGTGTGTGTGTGTGTGTGTGTGTGTGTGTGTGTGTGTGAGAGATATTTTTTCAGCTACATCAAGCAGACATCTTTTAATTAAAGCTGATGAGCCTGAATATTCTTTTTTTCAAAACTCTGAAGCACAACAGTATTTTTTCAAGGCATTATAGGACAACCTTTTCTAGGGTCCCACCTCTACCCCCGAATATTAAGGGTCGGTCCCTATATTTGAATATTTTTGTTTTGTATGTAAACAGGTATTTATGTCATATTAAAGGTGAAGTGAAATCTTGCATCCTTTATCATTATAATTTCAAGAGCAATCATATTGCAGTACTTATTTTTCTGAAACACTCACAATGCTTATCAAACACAAACAAAAGCAGAGGTATTACGAAATATCCTTACCACGTTCTGTATATAACACATTTCAAGTATCAAACAGTTTGATTATTGTGATCAAACCTAGTTATCCTCATAAAATATAAATTGTCAATACAAGAGAATAACCACTCTAGATTGTCCACCGAAACAGATTCCATTTGACGTAAAGGGCAAAATAGATGTGAACATTATATGAGTGGACCACTGAAGGACAGTGATGACACCAGGTGTTCGCGAAATGTAACAATGAAACAACAACATCGAACCACTTCACCAACGACAATGTTGACACTGGTAGGCGGGTCAACCTGTAAATTAACAAAAGATCAGGTAAATATAACCAACGACTGAAAAAAGAACACACTAATACACTTTTTTTTAAAGTTATTTATTTTATTTTATTTTTTTCTGGAGATTTCAAAGTGTAAGCACTTGTTTGTTTTTTGTGCTACATGGTAGCTACGCCACTTGGCACGGTCGGCAAGTCGTCAGAGGTCCCGCAATACGCTGTGCAGAGTTGCGTCCCTTGGGCACGCAAAAAACACATGACTGTCGAATTGCAAGTTATTTCGCCACTGTATAAACCCAACAGCAAAGTCAGGCCCATTCAGAGGCGGATTAAGGATTTTCTAAATGGTATGCGTGCGTGCGTGCGTGCGTGCGTGCGTGCGTGTGGCGAGTCTAATGGTCACCTGTGGCGAGTCTAATGGTCACCTGTGGCGAGTCTAATGGTCATCTGTGGCGAGTCTAATGGTCATCTGTGGCGAGTCTAATGGTCACCTGTGGCGAGTCTAATGGTCATCTGTGGCGAGTCTAATGGTCACCTGTGGCGAGTCTAATGGTCACCTGTGGCGAGTCTAATGGTCACCTGTGGCGAGTCTAATGGTCACCTGTGGCGAGTCTAATGGTCATCTGTGGCGAGTCTAATGGTCACCTGTGGCGAGTCTAATGGTCATCTGTGGCGAGTCTAATGGTCACCTGTGGCGAGTCTAATGGTCACCTGTGGCGAGTCTAATGGTCACCTGTGGCGAGTCTAATGATCACCTGTGGCGAGTCTAATGGTCACCTGTGGCGAGTCTAATGGTGACCTGTGGCGAGTCTAATGATCACCTGTGGCGAGTCTAATGGTCATCTGTGGCGAGTCTAATGGTGACCTGTGGCGAGTCTAATGGTCATCTGTGGCGAGTCTAATGGTCACCTGTGGCGAGTCTAATGGTCACCTGTGGCGAGTCTAATGGTGACCTGTGGCGAGTCTAATGGTCACCTGTGGCGAGTCTAATGGTCATCTGTGGCGAGTCTAATGGTCACCTGTGGCGAGTTTAATGGTCATCTGTGGCGAGTCTAATGGTCATCTGTGGCGAGTCTAATGGTCACCTGTGGCGAGTCTAATGGTCACCTGTGGCGAGTCTAATGGTGACCTGTGGCGAGTCTAATGGTCACCTGTGGCGAGTTTAATGGTCATCTGTGGCGAGTCTAATGGTCATCTGTGGCGAGTCTAATGGTCACAGACTGACATAGCCAATCGCTCTAGTCACATCAACAATCACAGACTGACATAGCGCCTCACTCTAGTCACATCAACAATCACAGACTGATATAGCGCCTCACTCTAATCACATCAACAAGGCATCATCCATGGCACTGTTCCCCTCAATAAAAATCTCCAAGCAGTTGCTCTCCGCCTTACACTGCACATTGCACTTACATTGTGCTCCTTGTATGTTCCTCCTTCGAATACTCTTCGGCAGTCTGATCTTCAGACTCTCTAGGATCAGCTACCAAAGCCCTGTATCATCATGGGCGAAGTCCAACGGGGGGAAGTCCAAATACAAACAGTAAGGGAAAAGCCTTGAAGACTTTATTTCTGACAATAATCTCTGCACTTTTTAAGACGACTCAAACACTTATTTACATCCTGTCACTGGAACGTTTTTAGCACTTGATCTGTCAATCACAGATTCAAACCTTTAAAACGGATTTGAATGGTCCACGCTGACCTCTGTGGAAGTGACCACTTGCCTACTATTCTTAAAACTGTTAACTCCACTGACCATCAACCAACAAGGTGGATTTTTACAAATGCTGATTGAGCATTATATATGTTATTATGTACTGGTAGATTAAAACCTGACATTTTCAGACATGTTCAAGATCTGATACAGTTGTTTTCGGACATCCTGAATGAAATTACTGATGAAACAATTCCTCTGCAGATCCACATATTCACAAACCATGGTTTAACAATCAGGGCAAACAGGCACGAAAATGTAGGGAAAAGGCGGGAAAATATTTCTGCCAACATCCTACAGTTCATTATTTTGATAAGGTTAGAATTACAAAGCCAAGGCACGACGTCCTTTTAAACAATCTTGGAGGAACTATGTCTCCAAAATAAATTTCCGCACACCCATATCATCTTAAGGAAGGTGACACGTTATCAACTGATAAAACTGATATTGCCAATAATCTAGGAGAAACGTAAGCAAAACTATCTTCAACGTCTTATTATGTCCCGGAGGTAACAAAAATATCAGAAACAACAGAAATGAAGAAAAGTAAATTTTACTTCTGATAATGGTGAAGTATTTTCATTACATGGGCTACATACTGCCCTTGGGCAAGCTCATGACACAGCAACGGGAGCTGATATCATACACTACCAGCTTTTGAAACATTTACCCGAATCATGGGATACTTTTGGATAAATTTGATCAAATATAGACACCAGCCTGGCCGGGATCATACAGATCCCTCTAATTATCGACCTATTTCTTTAAGGAGTTGCGTTTGTAAAACCATGAAAAGAATGGTAAATAATTGATTAGTGTGGTGTTTGGAAACCAATAATCTAATTACAAATATTCAACGTGGTTTCCATTTAGTACGACTAGAATGCTTTGTCAAAATGCTATTGTAAACAAACAGTTTTGTCCGATCTTGAGAAAGCATACAGTATTACCTGGAAATACGTTATTCTAAAAATGTACATTATTTTGGCGTTTACCTTACTTTATATCATAGTTTTTATCAGACAAATAATTTCAAGTCCCAGTGGGTTCCATCCTGTCCTATCATTATAATCAGGATCGGGGTGTCCCGCAAGGCAGTATTTTGTCTGTCACTTTATTTAGTATTAAAAATGATAGCCTTTCAGTAGATGGATCACTTTTCGTGGATGATTTTAATATTTCTTGTGGTAAAAATATGCATACAATGTGTCTCATTAAAATTCTTAAAAGGTCCCTTGAAAACGGATAAACGGGTTTACGTTTTGCAAATCAAAAACTAACTGTATACATTTCTGCAGACCTTTTAAGCCATATAATGACCCTGAACCTTCATGAATGGCAACCCTATCAAAGTAGTAAAGGAGGCCAAGTTCTTGGGACTAATTTTCGAAAGCCAATTAGTCTTTTTATCACGTATAAAATACCTTAAAGCTAAATAGCTGAAGGCACTTGATTTGTTGAAAGTTTCTAATTCAAAGTGTGTGTGGGGGGGAGGATCAGAATTTACTCTTGCAAACTTGATGACGGTTCCGTCGTCTATGGTGGTGCCTGTTAAAGTAATCTACAGAAACTAGATACTATTCATCACCAAGGCCTGAGGCTTTGCCTTGGAGCTTTCAGAACATCTCCTGTTCATAGTCTGTAAGTGGGGTCGGATGAGCCATCCTTTAAGCAACGTCGTCTAAATTTTTCATCCAAATCCAGCTTTTGACTGTGTTTTTCATCCTCTTTATGAAGAACTCTACAATAAAAAAATCATCTCTTAGTCCTCCTCTTGGAAGAAGGTTACAATCTCATATTTCTGCAGCTAAAATAAATCTTGAAAATATAGCCCCCACTCAGCTTTTGTCTCCTCCGCCATGGCAGGTAGTAAAACCAGAGGTTGGCCTAACCTTAAACTAAATTGTTTGTTTGTTTGTTTGTTGTTTAATGCCGCACTCAGCAATATTCCAGCTATATGACGGCGGTCTGTAAATAATCGAGTCTGGTCCAGACAATCCAGTGATTGACATGATGAGCATCGATCCACGCAATTGGGATACAATGACATGCATCAACCAAGTCAGCGAGCCTGGCCACCCGATCCCGTTAGTCGCCTCTTACGAGCGTAGTCGCTTGTTACAGCAAGGATGGGTTGCTGAAGACCAATTCTAACCCGGATCTTCATGGATCTTAGCTAAATTGGAGAAGTATTCACTAACTTGATGAAATCGGAAACAAATCGGTTAATTCATCAACAAGAATATACTCATTTAAGATCCTTATACAAAACCTACAAATCTATATTTACAGATGGTTCCAAGGATGGTGACGCTGTTGCCAGCGCCACTGTCATTGGATCCAGGACTATATCACAACGACTACCAGATAACTGTTCCATTTTGCTAAAGCAGCACTCATCAAACCCGTGACACCGGTTCAAATTCTATGCAGCGAATATAAACCTGTGATCAGATGCTACATCAGAGACCTCATACAGAAGAAGTGGGACATCCAAGTAGGTATATATACGTTACACGAATCAAACCACATATCGGTTACACCTACTTGGGTTGTAAGTTCAGATTTGAAGAGATCATTTTACGACGATGTCGTCTTAGTCATAGTAGATACCCTCATGAATATTTATTGAAAGGTAAGGATCCTTCATTTTATATCTCTGATGACAGAATAAAGGTCAAGCATGTGCTGCTTGACTGTGTTAATTTTTACAATACAAGGGACAAATACATGTATTTCAAAGTTTATACCATCAGGGATTTTTTTAATCAGATAAGTATTCCTCTAATTCTTTTTTTTTTAAGAAATTGAATTAATTGTTAAATTTTGATATAGAAAGTTACGCATTTAATAAATTGGTAGAATCTGATTATTAACTGAGATTGTTTTTTGCTATGCCCTTGATGGGGGTTGAAGTAGCGTAAAATTGTTGTCCCCCTGAGAGGGTATGTAAGCCCACCTCATTCGAAGTATTGTGTCTACCAGTGTTTTAATCGAAGACTATTTGTTTGGTTTAATCACCTGGTCCATTATCACCAGTGACGATGAGATGGTGTAAATCCTGCTGGGGTCCATGCAGGTAGCAGAGATATAATAAGTCCCCATGGTCCCAAGTAAGGTGGCCTTACTTTGGCTGCTGGTGATCTACAGCCCGTTTCTATATTGTATTGTTATGTCTAGTGGTATCTTTGAATGGTTATATGCTAGTTGTAATATATAACTCTGTGATACTCTAGGTGTTTGTCTGCCCTTTGTTGACAGGTTTTATATAGTCTGAATGTATGTATTATTCGTGTGTAAATTGTTCTCGTCACGATATGGCCGACATATTGCCGATGTGACATTAATTTTTAACTCACTCACTCAATTCTAACCCACATATTCATAAATCACTTCAGAGCTCCTTTACAGACCTCTAGGGAAGAATGGTCGTTCACAATGAAGCGAAAATTAACAATGCTCCGACGAGTGTTTATCTAACCTGCCTTGACCCTGGCAAACACACACAAGTAACACGATAGGATGTTCACATGTAATATTATGTTATCTCGTCAAGCCTTAACATTTGGGACATCAGATATGTGGATATAGATATGTGAAAAGGACAACTGAATATGATCACGAAATGTGTAAACAGATGTTAACTTAAGATCATCCTTATCATGTTTCCTATTGTGTCAACAAAAAAGACCAAGAAACATAAATATAATCATTGTCAAACTCTTTAATGTAGGTTCTAGTCAGGGTCAGGGTCAGGGTCAGGGTCGCGGTCGGGGTCGGGGTCGGGGTCGGGGTCGGGGTCGGGGTCAGGGTCGCGGTCGGGGTCGGGGTCGGGGTCGGGGTCGGGGTCAGGGTCAGGGTCAGGGTCGGGGTCGGGGTCGGAGTCGGGGTCGGGGTCGGGGTCGGGGTCGGGGTCGGGGACAGAGACAGAGTCTGACCTAACCTTCAGCATTTTGTATAAATAATATATACATCACATCAAGTATGGATGGTGTTGAAATCCTTTACTTGTTCAGTCCAGAATGTTCAGTAGGTCCTTTTCGTAGACAGCTATGGTCAACATGATTCCTGAACCAACACACACGCCCATACATTGCAGGAACAGGTCGCGGAGAGGATTCTCGGTATCCACTGACGTCAGTTCCGGTACCATGGTTACCAAAGAGATGTAGATAAACATTCCACCAACACATGCAAAAATCCACATGGAAGCTTCCTCAATGTTTCCCAGCGCGACACCAATCAGCATCCCAACAAAACACAGCACGGAGGACAGACAGTTGTAGACAACCGCTTGCTTGATCGACATGCCAGCTTTCAGAAGCACGGCGAAGTCCCCGATCTCGTGAGGAAGTTCGTGACAGAAGACAGCGATGGCGGTGCTGATTCCCCCAGAGATGCTGTTAGCAAATGCAGCCCCGATAGCAAGGCCGTCGCTGAAGTTGTGGACGCCGTCCCCCAGGATGACCATCCACGCCACAGCGGAGACAGAAGCGGACAGAGGGCCGTCATGGTGGGAGTGCCCGTGTCCAGAGCGGGAGTGACCAGTGGCTGACTGACCTCTGACCTTCTGAGTTGTTTCCTGTTTCAGTGGCACTGCTTGTTCCGTTTGGGCCTCACTGTTTACAGTTGTCACCATGTCACCGTCCTCTTCCGAATCAGACTCGTTGTACGAGGACATTTTCACAGCAACTGCAGACAGATCTGGTTCATCACTGAATGCACGTTTTGCCTTCGCCTTCTTCCTTGCCATCCTCCTGTTCCTCGCCCCGGTCAGGATGACCATCAGTCGCTGAACGATGAAGAAGAAGTAGATTCCTAGCAGCCCACAAAGTCCCTTCCACACACTGTCCAGATGGTCGTGGTCGTGATCCTCGTCAGCACCTGCTGCCGTCTCCCCGCCGGTAATGGCGTGGGGTAGCAGATGGAGCATGGCGTCCCCGGTGAGGGCACCGACCGCCATGGCCACGAGGAACTGCAACAGTTGGTTGAAGAAGAATTTCTGCATAATTGGAATGACAGCCACACCCAACAAGCCGACGAGACTGATGACGACGATGGCAGCTGTGCTGTATCCCCAAACCCGAGCAGCTGCAGAGGCTGTTGGCACCGGCTCAACGTGGTGGTGGGGGGGCTCATCGTGTCGACGGCGGCAGTGGGGATTGTCAAGCTGGTACACAATGGCAGGGGCCATGAATAGAAAATCCTTTTTGCCAATCTTACCTCTTTCGTCAGCATGGTAGATTTGGATGAGTTCTTGTACAGACAGGCATTCAGTGTGCAGGTCGTGGGTGTGGATGACAACAGACTGGGCGTCACCACTGCCAAGCCTTGATGGGTCACTGGATGGTGTCCTATGTCCAGTTTGAAAGTTCACATCCCTGCGAACACGTGGACTCCGGCCTTTATTAGAACTGTGACCAGTGCGTCTTGTGTGGTCACGGTCACGGTCATGGTCACGGTCACGGTCACTCTCTGGCTCATGGCGTCCTTTCTCTCCATGGTCGCCATGACCTCTGTTGTGCTTCGCCCCATGGCCACTGTTTTCCTCATGGTCGCGGGTAGTGTTCACCTTATTATTATAGTCAGTGTTTGCCTTATTATTATAGTCAGTGTTCGCAGGTTCACTTTGACTGTTGTTCACGTCACGTGCTGCGTGTGTGTTCACATCCTCCTCGTGATCCTTGTGTTCTCCGTGTTCGGCGCTCGCACTAGGACCAATGTCACGGTCTTCCATCTCGCGGGCATCATCAGTCCTATCAGGTTCGAAGCCAATTCGCTCTAACAACAATTCAAAGTCAGCCAAGAGAATCTCTTTCTCCCCACGGCCATACTTCTCAAATATCTGCGTCAGGAAATATTTCCCTTCTTCTTTGATGTAAGTGGAGTTCCTGCGTCCGATGCCGCCGTTATGCTTGTGTATGTGTACAGCTGGGCGTCCCCGACTCTCTGTATCTGTCCCGTGACGTCTGGCTCCTCCCACATCACAGAGTCCTCCAAACAGAAGTACTGACATTAACGCTGTGACAGCCGCCATGCTGACGGACATTGCCATGTCCTTCTCAAAGGTGTGCAGCAGGTAGGCCAGCCCCTAGGAGAAGCACTTACAGAAGCACCATGTGACGAACATCTGGTGCAACTCACACACTCTTCTCGTCATAGAGTGTGATACAATCATCGTCACAAGGTGACTGTCACGGTTTCCTGCTGAACAGCCACGTTTTGGATCTATGTGAGCAGGGAGAGGTAGAAGTGTTATACAATGTATACAAAGTTCTACTCAAGTTATCACCGAGGACACTGGCACGCACTTTGCCCTGCCGGCCATGTTGACAGGAGAGGCGCAATACAATAGGTGTAAGCTTCACTGGGCAATAGGGCAGAAAGCAGTCTACAGTCACAGGCTTTAGTAAAGTGGATCTGTAATCGCTATCGGAAAAGGCAGGTGGGTGGCATGGCCTTCACGCCGATTTTGAACATTACTCCAGATATATCACGGCCTGCTATCGGTAAAGAGAAATAGTTCGTGTGTTGTCACAAATAGATAAAGGGTTAGTTCAAATATTATCTGCTCGTTAAATCTCCAATAGTAGGTAGGTAAGTAATCTTATCTGCTGGTCGAACAACAAACCCTGACGTGGGTGAGTGAGTGAGTGAATCTGTCTTCCATCGTACAATTCTTACGTAGTAGGACTCTCCAGCTAACTAGTGGGATATCAGTGGGTTCAGATATCGGCTGTTAAGAGGGTTGACACTTGACCTTTATCTCGTTATCTGTGTTGATGTAAGCCCACAATGTCGACCTGACTGATGATCTGTTAGTATTACTTCTCGGTATTCTCATTGATATCTGACCGCCTCCGTGGTGTAGTGGTAAATCGTCCGCCCGGAGAGCGGAAGGTCCGGGTTTCGATTCCCGGCCGCGTCATATACGAAAAGACGTTACCCTGTCTGGTGCTCGGCATTAAGGGGCTAAAACAAGGACTGTCGGCTCGGAGTCAGTACACTGTGTCTTAGTGGGGTATTTATGTTAAACTGTGGCATGGTATCTCAGTGAGCTAGCACTATAAATCGGCATCAGTCCGGACTAGAACAAGCAGGCACACACACACACGCGACGGGCACATTTAGTCCACAAGTACCTCCATTCCGATATGTAGCTTGCACCACAAATATATAAATCTTGTGCTAGTAAGGGTCGCCTAACTAGTTCGGCGGTCAGAACGATTGCTCGTTATTATTTTCTTATTATCACACACACACACACACACACACACACACACACACACACACACACACACACACACACACACACACACACACACACACACACACACACACACACACACACACACACACACACACACACACACATTGGCCTCATCAACTGTCACTGAGTAGTATGATAGTAATTGTCCCATTGTTTCCATTGTTTGTGAAGAGTCCCATGTCAAAAATAAATGAAGATGACGCCATGCATTGGTCATGACGATTTATGTGACGTTGTTCCATCAATAGAGATAAGGAAACGCATTTTTCTGCATTTTCTCAGAAATAAACTATGGGTAATGTGATGAATGAGCTACTAGCAACGTGGAATCATGGCTGGCCAAGCCAATCCGTACCAAATATATTCACGTTGGACAGGTAATCTAACTAGTTCCACATACATGATACGGTGGCAAGGCTATCAGTGCAAGTATTGCCAGTCATTCTCGCTGATCATTATTACTTTTGTTTCATGCTGAGTGGCTAGTCCGCCCCAATAGTTCTGTTGGTCTCATTGTTTGCAATGAGACCTTTCTCTCACTGACGTCATATGAACACCTTGTCGCAAATAATTAAGATAATGCCGTCCTTTGTTCATGACGTCACAAACGAGTTTAAGTGACGTCGTTCTAACAATGAGCCAACTGACGTGATGATGTACTTGACATCAGGGATTCCAAAGTACTCTACATTTTCTCGGAAAGAAAGAACTATGGGTAATATAAAAGAACAATCTACTCGCAAAATACGGATTATCTGTCCGTCTTGAAATAAACCCTTGTCTGACTCACAGATAATTCGTACTTCCCCGTATCTCGTAAGGTAACACATCAGCATGACACACCACATGACACACCACATGACACACCACATGACACTGATGGACTATCACCTGATCATTGGTCAGAAACAAGAGTCTACACAATCTCTCTGTGTGATGGTAGCAGTGCAGTCCATGTACACACCACTCAATCAATGTGCGTGTCACTCTCCCACCCACCCGACATTTACACATCACTCTCCCACCCACCCGACATTTACACATCACTCTCCCACCCACACGGCATATACACATCACTCTCTCGCCCACCCGACATTTACACATCACTCTCTCGCCCACCCGACATTTACACATCACTCTCCCACCCACCCGACATTTACACATCACTCTCCCACCCATCCGACATTTACACATCACCCTCCCACCCACCCGACATTTACACATCACTCTCTCGCCCACCCGACATTTACACATCACTCTTCCACCCACCCGACATTTACACATCTCTCCCACCCACCCGACATTTACACATCACTCTCCCACCCATCCGACATTTACACATCATTCTCCCACCCACCCGACATTTACACATCAATCTCCCACCCACCCGACATTTACACATCACTCTCCCACCCACCCGAAATTTACACATCACTCCCCCACTCACTCGACATTTACACATCACTCTCCCACCCACCCGGCATTTACACATCACTCTGCAACCCATCCGACATTTACACATCACTCTCCCACCCACCCGACATTTACACATCACTCTCCCACCCACCCGAAATTTACAGTGGATATCTACACTTGAACCTCCCAGCCAGCCGACATTTACACATCACTCTCCCACCCACCCGACATTTACACACCACTCCGAACTCACCCAACATTTACACATCACTCCCCAACTCACTCGACATTTACACATCACTCCCCAACTCACTCGACATTTACACATCACTCTCCCACTCACTCGACATTTACACATCAGTCTGCCTCCCATCCGACAATTACACATCACTCTCCCACTCACTCGACATTTACACATCACTCTCCCACTTACTCGACATTTACACATCACTCTCCCACCCATACGGCATTTACACATCACTCTCTCGCCCACCCGACATTTACACATCACTCTCTCGCCCACCCGACATTTACACATCACTCTCCCACCCACCCGACATTTACACATCACTCTCCCACCCATCCGACATTTACACATCACCCTCCCACCAACCCGACATTTACACATCACTCTCTCGCCCACCCGACATTTACACATCAATCTTCCACCCACCCGACATTTACACATCTCTCCCACCCACCCGACATTTACACATCACTACTCCCACCCACCCGACATTTACACATCAATCTCCCACCCACCCGACATTTACACATCACTCTCCCACCCACCCGAAATTTACACATCACTCCCCCACTCACTCGACATTTACACATCACTCTCCCACCCACCCGGCATTTACACATCACTCTGCAACCCATCCGACATTTAAACATCACTCTCCCACTCACCCGACATTTACACACCACTCTCCCACCCACCCGAAATTTACAGTGGATATCTACACTTGAACCTCCCAGCCAGCCGACATTTGCACATCACTCTCCCACCCACCCGACATTTACAGTGGATATCTACACTTGAACCTCCCAGCCAGCCGACATTTGCACATCACTCTCCCACCCACCCGACATTTACAGTGGATATCTACACTTGAACCTCCCAGCCAGCCGACATTTGCACATCACTCTCCCACCCACCCGACATTTAAAGTGGATATCTACACTTGAACCTCCCAGCCAGCCGACATTTTCACATCACTCTCTCGCCCACCCGACATTTACAGTGGATATCTACACTTGAACCTCCCAGCCAGCCGACATTTGCACATCACTCTCTCGCCCACCCGACATTTACAGTGGATATCTACACTTGAACCTCCCAGCCAGCCGACATTTACACATCACTCTCTCGCCCACCCGACATTTACAGTGGATATCTACACTTGAACCTCCCAGCCAGCCGATATTTACACATCACTCTCCCACCCACCCGACATTTACACATCACTCTGCCACGCATCCGACATTTACACATCACTCTCTCGCCCACCCGACATTTACACATCATTCTCCAACTAATCAAAATTTACACATCACTCCCTCACTCACCCGACATTTACATATCACTCCACCACTTACCACACATTTAAACATCACTCTGCCACCCACCCGACATTTACACAACACTCCCCGACTCACCCAACATTTACACATCATTCCCCCACTCACCCGACATTTACACATCACTTTGCCACTCACCCAACATTTGCACATCACTCTCTCGCCCACCCGACATTTACACACCACTCTCGCACACATCCGACAGTTACACATCACTCTCGCACACATCCGACATTTACACATCACTCTGCCACTCACCAAACATTTGCACATCACTCTCTCGCCCACCCGACATTTACACACCACTCTCGCACACATCCGACAGTTACACATCACTCTCGCACACATCCGACATTTACACATCACTTTGCCACTCACCCAACATTTGCACATCACTCTCTCGCCCACCCGACATTTACACACCACTCTCGCACACATCCGACATTTACACATCACTCTCCCACCCATCCGACATTTACACATCACCCTCCCACCAACCCGACATTTACACATCACTCTCTCGCCCACCCGACATTTACACATCACTCTTCCACCCACCCGACATTTACACATCTCTCCCACCCACCCGACATTTACACATCACTACTCCCACCCACCCGACATTTACACATCAATCTCCCACCCACCCGACATTTACACATCACTCTCCCACCCACCCGAAATTTACACATCACTCCCCCACTCACTCGACATTTACACATCACTCTCCCACCCACCCGGCATTTACACATCACTCTGCAACCCATCCGACATTTACACATCACTCTCCCACTCACCCGACATTTACACACCACTCTCCCACCCACCCGAAATTTACAGTGGATATCTACACTTGAACCTCCCAGCCAGCCGACATTTGCACATCACTCTCCCACCCACCCGACATTTACAGTGGATATCTACACTTGAACCTCCCAGCCAGCCGACATTTGCACATCACTCTCTCGCCCACCCGACATTTAAAGTGGATATCTACACTTGAACCTCCCAGCCAGCCGACATTTGCACATCACTCTCTCGCCCACCCGACATTTACAGTGGATATCTACACTTGAACCTCCCAGCCAGCCGACATTTACACATCACTCTCTCGCCCACCCGACATTTACAGTGGATATCTACACTTGAACCTCCCAGCCAGCCGACATTTGCACATCACTCTCTCGCCCACCCGACATTTACACATCACTCTGCCACGCATCCGACATTTACAGTGGATATCTACACTTGAACCTCCCAGCCAGCCGACATTTACACATCACTCTCCCACCCACCCGACATTTACACATCACTCTGCCACGCATCCGACATTTACAGTGGATATCTACACTTGAACCTCCCAGCCAGCCGACATTTACACATCACTCTCCCACCCACCCGACATTTACACATCACTCTGCCACGCATCCGACATTTACACATCACTCTCTCGCCCACCCGACATTTACACATCATTCTCCAACTAATCAAAATTTACACATCACTCCCTCACTCACCCGACATTTACATATCACTCCACCACTTACCACACATTTAAACATCACTCTGCCACCCACCCGACATTTACACAACACTCCCCGACTCACCCAACATTTACACATCATTCCCCCACTCACCCGACATTTACACATCACTTTGCCACTCACCCAACATTTGCACATCACTCTCTCGCCCACCCGACATTTACACACCACTCTCGCACACATCCGACAGTTACACATCACTCTCGCACACATCCGACATTTACACATCACTCTGCCACTCACCAAACATTTGCATATCACTCTCTCGCCCACCCGACATTTACAGTGGATATCTACAGTTGAACCTCCCAGCCAGCCGACATTTACGCATCACTCTCTCGCCCACCCGACATTTACAGTGGATATCTACACTTGAACCTCCCAGCCAGCCGACATTTACACATCACTCTCCCACCCATCCGACATTTACACATCACTCTCGCACCCACCCGACATTTACACATCACTCTCCCACCCACCCGGCATTTACACATCACTCTCCCACCCACCCGACAATTACACATCACTCTCCCACCCACCCGACTTTTACACATCACTCTCCCACTCACTCGACATTTACACATCACTCCCCAACTCACCCGACATTTACACATCACTCTCCCACCCACCCGACATTTACACATCACTCTCCCACCCACCCGACATTTACACATCACTCTCACACCCACCCGACATTTACACATCACTCCCCAACTCACCCGACATTTACACATCACTCTCCCACTCACTCGACATTTACACATCACTGTCCCACTCACTCAACAATTACACATCACTCTCCCACTCACTCGACATTTACACATCACTCTCGCACCCACCCGACATTTACACATCAGTCTCCCACCCATCCGACATTTACACATCACTCTCCCACCAACCCAACATTTACACATCAGTCTGCCTCCCATCCGACAATTACACATCACTCTCCCACTCACTCGACATTTACACATCACTCTCCCACTCACTCGACATTTACACATCACTCTGCCACTCACTCGACATTTACACATCACTCTCCCAACTCACCCAACATTTACACATCACTCCCCACCTCACTCGACATTTACACATCACTCTCCCACCCACCCGACATTTACACATCACTCCGAACTCACCCAACATTTACACATCACTCCCCAACTCACTCGACATTTACACATCACTCCCCAACTCACTCGACATTTAAACATCACTCTCCCACTCACTCGACATTTACACATCAGTCTGCCTCCCATCCGACAATTACACATCACTCTCCCACTCACTCGACATTTACACATCACTCTCCCACTTACTCGACATTTACACATCACTCTGCCACTCACCCGACATTTACACATCACTCCCCAACTCACTCGACATTTACACATCACTCCCCAACTCACTCGACATTTACACATCACTCTCCCACTCACTCGACATTTACACATCACTCCGAACTCACCCATCATTTACACATCACTCCCCAACTCACTCGACATTTACACATCACTCTCCCACTCACTCGACATTTACACATCACTCCGAACTCACCCAACATTTACACATCACTCCCCAACTCACTCGACATTTACACATCACTCTCCCACCCACCCGACATTTACACATCACTCCCCAACTCACTCGACATTTACACATCACTCTCCCACCCACCCGACATTTACACATCACTCCGAACTCACCCAACATTTACACATCACTCCCCAACTCACTCGACATTTACACATCCCTCTCCCACCCACCCGACATTTACACATCACTCCGAACTCATCCAACATTTACACATCACTCCCCAACTCACTCGACATTTACACATCACTCCCCAACTCACTCGACATTTACACATCACTCTCCCACTAACTCGACATTTACACATCACTCTCCCACCCACCCGACATTTACACATCACTCCCCAACTCACTCGACATTTACACATCACTCTCCCACCCACCCGACATTTACACATCACTCCGAACTCACCCAACATTTACACATCACTCTCCCAACTCACCCAACATTTACACATCACTCCCCAACTCACTCGACATTTACACATCCCTCTCCCACCCACCCGACATTTACACATCACTCCGAACTCACCCAACATTTACACATCACTCCCCAACTCACTCGACATTTACACATCACTCCCCAACTCACTCGACATTTACACATCACTCTCCCACTCACTCGACATTTACACATCAGTCTGCCTCCCATCCGACAATTACACATCACTCTCCCACTCACTCGACATTTACACATCACTCTCCCACTTACTCGACATTTACACATCACTCTGCCACTCACCCGACATTTACACATCACTCCCCAACTCACCCGACATTTACACATCACTCTCCCACTTACTCGACATTTACACATCACTCTGCCACTCACTCGACATTTACACATCACTCCCCAACTCACCTGACATTTACACATCACTCCCCAACTCACTCGACATTTACACATCACTCTCCCACTCACTCGACATTTACACATCACTCCCTCACTCACCCAACATTTACACATCACTCTCCCACTCAACCAACATTTACACAACACTCCCCAACTCAACCAACATTTACACATCGCGACCCCATTTGTTGGAACTGCATTGACACATCGGAACCGTGAGTAACAGGCACTTCTCATTACTGCTACTATGACGTCCGGATGTCCCTGGCTGTTAAATGTGATGAATGTGATGAATATGTTGAATGTTTTAAATATGTTGAAAATGTTGAATGTGTTGAATATGTTGAATGTGATGAAATATGTTGAATGTGTTGAATGTGTTGAATGTGTTGAATGTATTAAATTGTGTTGAATGTGTTAAATGTGATGAATGTGTTTAATGTGATGAATGTGTTGACTGTATTGAATGTATTGTTTGATTGTTTGTTGTTTAACGCTGCACTCAGCAATATTCCAGCTATATGACGGCAGTCTGTAAATAATCGAGTCTGGACCAGTCTGTCTGTCTGTCTGTCTGTCAGTCTGTCGGCTCAAGGACCACCAAGCTGGACTCGGCTCACGGACCACTCAGTATTAATCAAAATATAACCAAAATTTTACAATTTAGACCGAAAACTGTGCCACTTTCTCAATACAATTTCACCATGGGCGAGGTGAATATTGATGACTCTAATAACTATAAATATCTTGGGCTATGGCTAAATGATCATTGAGATTTTACAGTTGCCATACATGAGCGGGGGACATCGGCCTGTGCACATGGGGCACTGTGCACTAAGTATTTTGACGCAGGTAGTTTCACCAATGATGTATTTACAGAACTATATGAATCACTGGTCCAACCTATAACCATGTATGGCAGTACTATGTGGGGTATGTATGAACAAAGGCGTTTAAATTCTGGCATTGAATCGATACTGCAAATACTGCAGCTCGAGAGCATATGAGATGGACTGCCAGTATGACTGAACAAAGACTTGAAGTCTTCAGATTTCTCGAACGTTTAAGACCCATGCCGCGACACAGACTCCCGGGCTATATTTATTCTTGGTCTACCCCTAAAGGCCACTCGTGGGGGAAAATGTGTATAAATTAGCGAAAAGGTTAAATACAGATAATTTAGTGAGTGTGCCTAGTATGGATTTACAAAATATTGACGCCAGTTATGTCAGCTAGATGATGGCAATTGGTCCTGTGAACTGCTGAATGACCCAAGGTAACACTAACGACAACAAACTCCGGACAGACCCCCTCACAAAGAAAGACTTGAACTTGTAGCTTAGGTACTAAGTAAATCTATTTCTCTAAAAAACACATCACTCTAAGAATGATATTCTGTCCTCTTCGTTGCGGCAGCCTGCAACTGAATATAGAAAATACTTCGGTACAGTCGACCCCGGGACACCTCAACGACAGGCTGTGTCCTCCCTGCCCAGATGAAGTAGAACATGAAATATATTTCCTCAAAGAATGTGACATGTACACTGACACTGACTGTATTATATGCATTTTAAAATTACATTTATACAAAACTGTTTCCATTGATGTGGAAGGTCCGGGGTTCGATCCCCGATCGCGTCATACCAGAAGACGTTAAAAGATGGTACTTGTTGTTAGCCTGTCTGGCGCTCGGCATTACGGGGCTAAAACAAGGACTGGTCGGTTCGGGGTGAGTATACTGTGTCTGAGTGGGGTATTCACGTTAAACAGCGACATGGTATCTCAGTGGGCTAGAACTATAAGTCGGCTAAGTCCGGGCTAGTAAAAGCAGCCACACACACGTGCATGCACGTCGCTATATAAGTGCAATAATCTTGGACGCGACGTTAAACCCCATTTTACCTCACTTCACCTCTTCCCACCTCATCAACTCCGGGTGGTTTCTGTACGTTTAGCTATTCACTGTATTATTTACCTGTTTTAATCCCAAGAAGAATGTTATCTGCATGATATGACTGTACAGAAAGTGAGACTTAAATAAATAACCTCTCTCTCTCTCTCTCTCTCTCTCTCTCTCTCTCTCTCTCTCTCTCTCTCTCTCTCCATTTTTCACTGGAGCCTATTATAGGCGATATAGGCGAAAGTGAGCAGGTAGCCTAAAAGCATGGAGGACAACACGTGAGTGAGTGAGTGAGTGAGTGAGTATGGATTTACGCCGCTTTTAGCAATATTCCAGCAATATCACGGCGGGGGACACCAGAAATAATAACAGCACTTTTGTATATTTTGATTCAACCTCATGATCAATGTTTTGCTTGTATTTCTTATATTAATATATTGCTATTGTAGCTGTTGTTATTGTTATGGTTGTTAGTATTAGTATTAGTATTTGTATTATCACTATCGTTATTAAGGGAATTGGAATCTGTTCACGCTGCCATTTGGTGGCAGGTCACACCCCCAGCAACATCAGGTTTACGTTCAGACAATTACATGGATCATTGAATGGTGTTTGTTCTGCAAAATGCATGAATTATGCACTCTGACAGTGAATCTGCTGTCGAGAACTTGTGTCACATATGTTCAGAAACGACTTATTGTGAATTAGTTTGTGTTAGGACAGGCCTAATTCTATTTAGTGTTAGGACAGGCCTAATTTGATGAGACCAGTGAGTGAGTGAGTGAGTGAGTGTGTGTGTGTGTGTGTGTGTGTGTGTGTGTGTGTGTGTGTGTGTGTGTGTGTGTGTGTGTGTGTGTGTGTGTGTGTGTGTGATGCAGCTGATGAGGCGAATGTGTGTGATGATGAAGCTGATGAGGCGAATGTGTGTGATGATGCAGCTGATGAGGCCAATGTGTGTGATGATGCAGCTGATGAGGCCAATGTGTGCGTGTGATGATGCAGCTGACGAGGCCAATGTGTGTGTGTGATGATGCAGCTGATGAGGCAAATGTGTGTGTGTGATGATGCAGCTGATGAGGCCAATGTGTGTGATGATGAAGCTGATGAGGCCAGTGTTTGTGTGTGATGATGCAGCTGATGAGGCCAATGTGTGTGTGTGATGATGCAGCTGTTGAGGCAAATGTTTGTGTGTGATGATGCAGCTGATGAGGCCAATGTGTGTGTGTGTGTGATGATGCAGCTGGTGAGGCAAATGTGTGTGTGTGTGATGATGCAGCTGATGAGGCCAATGTGTGTGTGATGATGCAGCTGATGAGGCCAATGTGTGTGTGTGTGTGATGATGCAGCTGGTGAGGCCAATGTTTGTGTGATGATGCGGCTGATGAGGCCAATGTGTGTGATGATGCAGCTGATGAGGCTAATGTGTGTGTGATGATGCAGTTAATGAGGCCATTGTGTGTGTGTGTGTGTGTAGGTGTAGGTGTGTGTGATGATGATGCAGTTTATCAGGCTTATGTGTGTTTGTGTTTGTCTGTGTGTGTTTGTCTGTGTGTTAGTGTCTGTGTGTGTGTCTGTGGGAATGTTTCTGGTTAAATCGAAGCTTAATAATGTCATTTTCAGAAGGGAAACCTAGTGAATTTACTCACGTTAAAGGTATTTCTTACCTCAGCTTTGATAAAATATTATCATATTTACCATTTCAATTATTCATCCATTTAAATGAAGAGATTTCACTGCATAAAAATATTAAAAGTGATTTCTTAAATTATGTTATGCGCACATGTGTTCATACAGTTCTTGGTGAAATGAATTCTTGTTTCTGTAAAGATGGCCTTTTTGTATTATTATAAACTTGCACGTTCACAAACGTCAAATATTCAACTGTTGGCCTCGTGAAGGAGGCCAGGTGTTCCTCGTCCAGTTAATATCCTATCATAAATCTCGAACTGGATATTTAACTGATGATCGACTCACTATTTGACAAGTGCCATGCATGACAACTTCCTTCTAGGAGATTAAACTAAAACCTTACTTCAATGTAAAGAAGGTTCTTCTGAACATCCATGTCTACATCCAGAGGTTTATGAGATGAGTGAGTAAGTGATTATTGCTTAACGCCGGTTTATGAAAAGAGATTGTGTGAAGCTTACTCCATTGTACCACGGACACTCGAACATGTTACATGTTTTTGAAAAATGATACGGATATGTTGAGTAGATTTGGAGAAGACATTTTAAGTTTCAGTGCAGACTGACGGTGAAAACTCACAACATGAGCTCACACTCAGGATGTCAAGTCCCGCAAGGTGAGCTAACACTTGTTCTTGATTCACGACATGAGACAACGTCGTCAGCTGAGCACGGCACGTGTAAACATCTAGGCGAGAAATTCGCTGTCATCATGATAAATATAGATAGTTTGTAAGCATCGAGAGCGCTTGGTAATAATGTTTAAAATGGGATTATGGTTGAAAGGCTGATCGGGGATGTCACAGACGCTGCGCAATGTTTCCAGGCAATCGGATTCCCATATTGTAGTTGGAGTCATGTTCTAATTAAAGCAGACATGTGAGCCAACTGCATTATGGGTATGAACAATTTGCCATGTATCATGAAGTGCGTGCGGCGTCACAAACATCTATTTAAGCCGCCGTATTGGGCTTCACATTTAGAGTCTTGCACACGACCGACAGAAACGAAGATTTGTGGACTTTCAACAGGGACATTTAAACGTGAATTGTTCTTACATGAGTGAAGTTGGGTGTTAATACACTTTCCCGTAGTTGGCAACTCCGCTAGAAGTGAAGTGTACATCGTAATTTGCCTGTTTGAGCTCGCAGTCTGTCTACAGAACAAAGAGAGGCCACTTTATGCATTTCAAGTTCGTGTACCATCGTCGTTCAACTTGGAAAGTGAAAATGTGTGTCATGCACAGATTTTGTGTCGTCTGCTACTGTCTGTGTCTGCTATGTCCCCAATACAGATCGGATGAGGATGCCAGCAGGAATCACTTGTCTAATTCCACGCAGACGGGGGCTTCGAAATCACGTGACCAACACGTGAAAAAAGTGAGTCGCCATCATATACACAAACATGACAACATTGAAACCTATGGAAATAACTCCTTACGAGAGGGTTTGTATTTTGCGAGAAAAGTATTCCAAAAGTTTGGGAAAGAGAATGAACTCACAATTCTTAGTTTCAAAAGACTTCTTGATGATTTGGAAATATTTTCATCAGAACAAAACAATTCCCATGTTCACCATGATCATATCAATAACAATGAGAATCATGATCATAATGACGTCCAACACAGTAGTGAACCAAAGACAGAACACAATCATGATATAGTAAATCACAAACACGATGAAGATGCAGATAAAACTGCAGTGGATGGTCACGAGCATCAAGATCATTCCGGTATTTTTCCAGATGGATCAACCACCAATAAAACAGTGCCACATGAAAGTGAGAGACGTGATGATATTCAAGGGGAAAGGGTGAAAAGAGATGTGACGGCCCATCATGAGGGGGATCACACGGACTGTCTAGATTCAAGAAAGCTGCTAGATATTTATCATTTAGAAAATAAGAAAAGTTTGAGTTTGGAGCAGTTCCTCCATATCTCCCCCGCCGTGATCTATCAGCTGGACAACCCTGGTTGCCGGGCCGCTGGCCACCGGGCCACTGGCCACCCTGCACACACCATGGAGGTGATCGGCTTCACCGAGATTCCTGCTGCAGTGTGGGGGTACAGCACCCTGGCCGTGGTCATCATCAGTCTGGTTGGCCTCCTTGGTGTGGCCGTCATCCCAATCATGCAGAAAGTCTTTTATAACCATATGTTGCAGTTCCTCATAGCGCTGGCCGTTGGTACCTTGACTGGGGATGCTTTGTTGCATCTTCTTCCTCATGCAATTATTGGACACCGTCTGCATAACCATGACAACCACGGCGCTGAAGAAAATTTTTTGAACAGTGAAGATATACATAAAACCGCAGCATTTAAGGGATTGTGTGGTCTTGCAGGGATGTTGGTTTTTTTTGTGATGGAAAAGATCTTAGTAATAGTCACTGACATAAAAAGGAAACGAAAACTACACACCAGAAAGACCTTGGCTCCCAAACAAAAAACAGTCTGTAAGGATGAACCAGATTATCAGTCATGTGAAGAAATGGTCATGGTTGTTCATCCAAACAAGTCTCCGAAGGGCTTTGCTGATGAAACCCATCATAAAGTATTTCATACCAGCCATGACGGTTGTCGACCCAAAGGAGACGAACACTCCCATTCCAATCCCAAGAGTGCTGAAGAAGAGGGCATGCTGTCATCTCTCCCACATTCCCACAGCGGCCATTCACACCACGGACATTGTGAAATGTTGAGCAACTCTGTGGCGTCCATTGCCTGGATGGTCATCCTTGGGGACGGCATCCACAACTTCAGTGACGGCCTGGCTATCGGAGCTGCCTTCGCTAACAGCATCACTGGTGGCTTCAGCACTGCCGTCGCTGTCTTTTGTCATGAACTTCCACACGAGATCGGGGACTTCGCCGTGTTGTTGAGGGCGGGCATGTCAGTCAAGCAGGCTGTGGTCTATAACTGTGTCTCCTCCCTGCTCTGTTTTGTTGGTATGCTCATCGGTGTTGCCATTGGCAACATTAATGAAGCTTCAGAATGGATTTTCGCATGTGTTGCAGGAATGTTCATATATATTGCTACCGTGGACATGCTGCCGGAAATGACATCCGTGGACACGAAGCAAGGGGAGCACCCGTTCTGTCATCTCTTCCTGCAGTGCTTCGGGATGCTTCTCGGGGCAGGAATAATGCTCCTCATCGCCTTCTACGAAGATGACCTGCTCACTGTTCTGGGTGGCTAGGCAAGATTGAACTTTGTGAAGGGTTCCAAATGCAATGATTTGATCATGTTGTCCAGTGCAACGATAGGCAAAGAATATGTTATACCTGTTCTATGAAAAAAACTGCAGCTTAGTTTCGGCGAAAAATGATAATTTTCATTTATTTGATTATAATGATAGCAATGTTCTCATTAGCTGAAGTACGAGGTGTTTTGGCTCTTTGTAGTATGAATCACGGTTCCCTGTGACTGCAACTCACATCGGTTCCTCTGTTCTGTCTGTTCTTGCTGTGTACTGGGGAATCCTGACTTTGGGTTCCTGAAACTGGATCAGTTTGGTACGCATAAACACTGTCAATACAGCAGCATTGTTGCCATGGTGGTGACGATGCTGGTGCAGTGCCAGGGTCAACACAAGCTACTGAATCGTTGGCCCATCTGGTCCACAACATCCTAAAAGTTTTTTTATTTAACAGAAATGTATAACAAATATTGCTGCAAAAGCAGAAATTCACTTATGACTTGTACCAAATGCCTGTGTGGTACAGTGGAATCTTCTTCAATTTGAACTACGGAACTCAGCACACTATGTTCCACAGGACTTCAAGTTGTTGATGTTGCAGTTTATTCCATGGTTTAATCCAACTGAGCTACTGAATAGAGCTTCAGACAGCAAGGACGTATTGATGATGGTTGAAACCGATGTTATAATTAAAACTGATTCTGAATGACGTCTGATACCTGCATGTCAAAGTTAAAATTTACAGGAATGTGAGCAAATTGATAATGTAGGACTTATGAATACACAATGCCATTTAGAAAGTGGTCAAATGTAACAAATGATATATTTGGGATAACACTTTCAGATTCTCGTACTTTTGTTGGTTGCCAGAGTGAGACACCTAATCCCAGTCATCCCAAATATAACATTTGTTACATTTTACCACTTTCTAAATGGCATTGTGTATTCATAGCTTTAGGCGACGGGAGCCGTGCCAATTTACACTTGTCAGAGGGGTACTCAAAGTACGTGATCTAGACTACCAGTTGTCGGACTTTCATTTTTGTGGGTTAGATCGCTGACTTTGTGTGCTGGCGATTAGGTGCCTCACTCTTTACTAAGAAAGTGTTATCCCAAATATAACATTTGTTACAAATGTAGGACTAAGATAAGTTGAAGTATTCTTTCAGGTTCAGTTGTTGGTAATAGACAGTAGGATTATATTCCCAAACTGTTTATTCTGTGGAGTCAAATATCGTAATTGTCTTCAGCTCCGGCAATAATTGTACATCTGTTACGAGAAAAATTGCCATCCTCATTGGCCGCTGTGTATGTCATCTGATTATTACCCGCATTTCAGGTTTTTAAGCCTCATATTAACCATGGTTGACCAGATCCTAACACTGTGGGCTGCGCCTGATGTAAACTATTTAAAACAAATTGTTTAATGGAATCAGCTGAACCTATGTTATTGAAAAGTGAAAGATTAGATCTGAAAAAAAAATCATCTAATAATCTGCAAACTAAAAAATACAGTGTTCATAGTGGTTCATATTTGGCCCAGGTCCAAATTGGAACAACTGGAACAAAATACTTCCCATTCAGATTTGTAACTGATGTTTTAGATGCACATTAGACTTGTATTTCCCTGAAAAGAGAGCCAGTGCAGATGAGAAGGCTTACTGCTTTGTTTCACATATTTTCTATTGGGTGCATCATTGTGGTGATTGGTCAGGAGATGGTGTTAGTGGTTACAGACATGTTTCAGCTGTGTGGGCGTGGTCATGAGATGGTGTTAGTGATGACAGCGGTGTGGTGGCCATGTTTCAGCTGTGTGTGCGTGGTCATGAGATGGTGTTAGTGATGGCAGCCATGTTTCAGCTGTTTGGGGGTGGTCAGGAGATGGTGTTAGTGATGACAGCCATGTTTCAGCTGTGTGGGCGTGGTCAGGAGATGGTGTTAGTGATGACAGCCATGTTTCAGCTGTTTGGGCGTGGTCAGGAGATGGTGTTAGTGATGACAGCGGTGTGGTAGCCATGTTTCAGCTGTGTGTGCGTGGTCAGGAGATGGTGTTAGTGATGACAGCTATGTTTCAGCTGTTCGGGCGTGGTCAGGAGATGGTGTTAGTGATGACAGCCATGTTTCAGCTGTTTGGGCGTGGTCAGGAGATGGTGTTAGTGATGACAGCCATGTTTCAGCTGTGTGTGCGTGGTCAGGAGATGGTGTTAGTGTGCCAGCTATGTTTCAGCTGTTCGGGCGTGGTCAGGAGATGGTGTTAGTGATGACAGCCATGTTTCAGCTGTTTGGGCGTGGTCAGGAGATGGTGTTAGTGATGACAGCGGTGTGGTAGCCATGTGTCAGCTGTGTGTGCGTGGTCAGGAGATGGTGTTAGTGTGCCAGCTATGTTTCAGCTGTTCGGGCGTGGTCAGGTGATGGTGTTAGTGATGACAGCGGTGTGGTAGCCATGTGTCAGCTGTGTGTGCGTGGTCAGGAGATGGTGTTAGTGTGCCAGCTATGTTTCAGCTGTGTGGGCGTGGTCATGAGATGGTGTTAGTGATGACAGCGGTGTGGTAGCCATGTGTCAGCTGTGTGTGCGTGGTCAGGAGATGGTGTTAGTGATGACAGCCATGTTTCAGCTGTTCGGGCGTGGTCAGGAGATGGTGTTAGTGATGACAGCCATGTTTCAGCTGTGTGTGCGTGGTCAGGAGATGGTGTTAGTGTGCCAGCTATGTTTCAGCTGTTTGGGCGTGGTCAGGAGATGGTGTTAGTGATGACAGCCATGTTTCAGCTGTGTGTGCGTGGTCAGGAGATGGTGTTAGTGATGACAGCCATGTTTCAGCTGTTTGGGCGTGGTCAGGAGATGGTGTTAGTGATGACAGCGGTGTGGTAGCCATGTTTCAGCTGTTTGGGCGTGGTCAGGAGATGGTGTTAGTGAAGACAGCCATGTTTCAGCTGTTTGGGCGTGGTCAGGAGATGGTGTTAGTGATGACAGCGGTGTGGTAGCCATGTTTCAGCTGTGTGTGCGTGGTCAGGAGATGGTGTTAGTGATGACAGCTATGTTTCAGCTGTTCGGGCGTGGTCAGGAGATGGCGTTAGTGAAGACAGCTATGTTTCAGCTGTTTGGGCGTGGTCAGGAGATGGTGTTAGTGAAGACAGCAGCGTGGTAGCCATGTTTCAGCTGTTTGGGCGTGGTCATGAGATGATGTTAGTGATGACAGCCATGTTTCAGCTGTTTGGGCGTGGACAGGAGATGGTGTTAGTGATGACAGCGGTGTGGTAGCCATGTTTTAGCTGAGTGGGCGTAGCCAGGAGATGGTGTTAGTGATGACAGCGGCGTGGTAGCCATATTTCAGATGTGTGGGCGTGGTCAGGAGATTGTGTTAGTGATAACAGCGGTGTGGTAGCCATGTTTCAGCTGTGTGGGCGTGGTCAGGAGATGGTGTAAGTGATGACAGCGGTGTGGTAGCCATGTTTTAGCTGAGTGGGCGTGGTCATGAGATGGTGTTAGTGAAAACAGCCATGTTTCAGCTGTGTGGGCGTAGCCAGGAGATGGTGTTAGTGATGACAGCGGCGTGGTAGCCATGTTTCAGATGTGTGGGCGTGGTCAGGAGATTGTGTTAGTGATAACAGCGGTGTGGTAGCCATGTTTCAGCTGTGTGGGCGTGGTCAGGAGATGGTGTAAGTGATGACAGCGGTGTGGCAGCCATGTTTCAGCTGTGTGGGCGTGGTCAGGAGATGGTGTCAGTGATTACAGGCAAGTTTGAGCTGCGTGTGCGTGGTCAGGAGATGGTGTTAGTGGTTACAGCCATGTTTGTGGGTGTGGTCGGGAGATGGTGTCAGTGATAACAGTCACGTGGTAGCCATGTCTCAGCTGTTTGGATGTGGTCAGGAGATGGTGTCAGTGATGACAGCGGTGTGATAGCCATGTGACAGCTGTGTGGGCGTGGTCAAAACTGCAATTTTTCAAGGATGGGATTGTCTGGGTTACATTTCAAGCATATATGTTTGTATTTTTCTGCACTTGGTATATTTTGTGTTCGTCACTTCATATCTGTATCCTAAGGTCAAGGTATTATATCATTATCTTATATTCATTATTCATATAAGCATACATTAGCCAGAGACATGGTTTGTATTACATGGTGTATTACTTGGGCTTTGTTAATAAAACATTTAAAATGAAAGTTATTTTGTTGAATTCATGTTTCACTTTACCACATACTAATTTCAGTCGTTTCAGAAATTGTAGATAGTATTATACTTTGTAGTGTCTGCAAATGTGTGAATGTAGTTGGCAGTGTCTGCAGATATGTGAAGAAAGTTGACAGTGTTTGCAGATATGGTATTACACTTTGCAGTGTCTGCAGATTTGTTAATATAGTTGGAAGTATCTGCAGATATGTGAATATAGTTGGCAGTGTCTGCAAATAAGTGAATATAGTTGGAAGTATCTGCAGATATGTGAATATAGTTGGAAGTATCTGCAGATATGTGAATATAGTTGGCAGTATCTGCAGATATGTGAATATAGTTGGAAGTATCTGCAGATTTCAAGCATAAATGTTTGTTTTTTTCTGCACTTGGTATATTTTGTGTTCGTCACTTCATATTTGTATCCTAAGGTCAAGGTATTATATCATTATCTTATATTCATTATTCATATAAGCATACATTAGCCAGAGACATGGTTTGTATTACATGGTGTATTACTTGGGCTTTGTTAATAAAACATTTAAAATGAAAGTCATTTTGTTGAATTCATGTTTCACTTTACCACATACTAATTTCAGTTGTTTCAGAAATTGTAGATATGGTATTATACTTTGTAGTGTCTGCAGATCTGTGAATAAAGTTGGGAGTGTCTGTAGATCTGTGAATAAAGTTGGCAGTGTTTGCAGATATGTGAATATAGTTGGCAGTGTCTGCAGATATGTGAATAACGTTAGCAGTGTCTGCAGATATGTGAATACAGTTGGCAGTGTCTGCAGATCTGTGAATAAAGTTCGCAGTGTCTGCAGATATGTGAATAACGTTGGCAGTGTCTGCAGATATGCAAATAAAGTTGGCAGTGTCTGCAGATCTGTGAATAACGTTGGCAGAGTCTGCAGATATGTGAATATAGTTGGCAGTGTCTGCAGATATGTGAATATATTTGGCAGTATCTGCAGATCTGTGAATATAGTTGGCAGTGTCTGCAGATCTGTAAATAAAGTTGGCAGTGTCTGCAGATCTGTGAACATAGTTGGCAGTGTCTGCAAATATGTGAACATTTTTGGCAGTGTCTGCAGATCTATGAAAATAGTTGGCAGTGTCTGCAAATGTGTGAATGTAGTTGGCAGTGTCTGCAGATATGTGAAGAAAGTTGGCAGTGTCTGCAGATATGGTATTACACTTTGCAGTGTCTGCAGATATGTTAATATAGTTGGAAGTATCTGCAGATATGAGAATATAGTTGGCAGTGTCTGCAAATAAGTGAATATAGTTGGAAGTATCTGCAGATATGTGAATATAGTTGGCAGTATCTGCAGATATGTGAATATAGTTGGTAGTGTCTGCAGATATGTGAATATAGTTGGCAGTATCTGCAGATATGTGAATATAGTTGGAAGTATCTGCAGATATGTGAATATAGTTGGCAGTGTCTGCAGATATGTGAATATAGTTGGTAGTGTCTGCAGATCTATCAAAATAGATTGCAGTGTCTGCGTATCTGTCAAAATAGTTGGCAGTGTCTGCAGATCTATGAAAATAGTTGGCAGTGTCTGCAGATCTGTGAATAAAGTTGGCACTGTCTGCAGATCTGTGAATATAGTTTGCAAACAGCTGCCAAATTAATACTTTTGCAGAAGTGCTTGGAGAATCCACCATGTGCTGGTCAGGGGACTCCAACCAATGTACCGCTAAACCAGGAACATAGAAAGACTGTTAGGTTTCCCGTGCCATTTCCATGTGTCTGTCTGAACCTCCCTGATGAAATCATTCAAAATGTGAAGCCATCCACTTATGAAATCCTAGATCCACCCGAGTGAGAATAAGTGAACATGAACGTGGTTATTAGTCATTTGTTGTGTCAGACACAACTGCAACAGCCTTATATTGCTTTTGTTTTATCCCAGGGAATATTGTGTTTGGCCTTCTTGGAGCAGATGTCTCACTTGGTCTCCTCGGTGGAGGAACTACGGGAAGAATAAACCATCAAAGCTCTTAGTTGTTGTCAGCATATTTATTCAATCATCACTTCCCTGTGAGATCTGTTGTCCAGGATGATATCATTGTGAGATCTCTTGTCCAGGTGATATCCTTGTGAGATCTGTGTTCAGGATGATATCCTTGTGCAATCTGTGTACAGGATGATATCCTTGTGAGATATGTGTCCAGGATGATATCCTTGTGAGATCTGTGTCCAGGAAACATCCAACGAAAACATCCTAGACAACAGATCTCACAATGACATTATCCTGAACAACAGATATCATGCTTGACACAGATTGCACGGGGATACCATCCTGAACAACTGTTCTCACATTCATATCATCCTGGAGAACACATTTTACAAGGATATCATACTGAACACAGATAGCACAAGGATATCATCCCGGACACAGATATCACAACGTTATCATCCTGGAAAACGATTTCATATCCTGAACACAGATATCACAAGGATATCATCCAGAACATAGATCTCACAAGGATATCAAGCTGAACACAGATATCACAAGGATATCATCCTGGATAGAGTTGACACATGTTCGCATGCATATCATCCTGGACAAAGATTTCACAAGGATATCACCCTGGACACAGATCACACAAGGATATCACATCCTGGACATAGATTGCACAAGGATATCATCCTGGACACAGATCTCACAAGGATATCACATCCTGGACACAGATTGCACAAGGATATCATCCTGGACAACAGATCTCAGAATGATATTATCCTGAGCAACAGATCTTACAGGGATATCTTCCTGGACAACATATTTACCGGGATATCAGCCGGAACACAGACCCCATAAGGATATTATCCCGGACATAGATTGCACAAGGATATCATCCTTGACACTGATTTTACTAGCATATCAACATATATCACAAGGATATCATCCTGGACAACCGATTTCACAAGGCTATCATTCTGGACACAGATCTCACAATAATATCACCATGGACAACACATTTTACAAGTATATCACCCTGAATACAGATCTCATAGGATATCATCCTGGACACAGATTGCACAAGGATCCATTCCTGGACACAGCTTGCACAAGGATATCATCCTGGAACAGATCCTCCAAGGATATCATCTTGGACAACAGATCTCACAATGATATAATCCTTTACAACAGATCTCGGAAGGATATCATCATAAAGGATATCACAAGGATATCATCCTAGACAAAGATGTCACAAGGATACCATCCTGAACAACTGGTCTCACATTGATATCATCCAGACCATAGATCTCACAAGGGTATCATCCGGGACAACAGATAAGACAAGGATATTATCCTGGACACAGCTTTCACAAAGATATCACCCTTAACACATTTTACAAGTATATCACCCTGAACACAGATCTCACAAGGATATCAACCTGGACTCAGATTGTACAAGGATATCACCCTGGACAACACATTTGACAAGTATATCATCCTGAACACAGATCTGACAAGGATATCATGCTGAACTCAGATTGCACAAGGATATCATCTTGGACATAAGATCTCACAATGATATCACCCTGAACAACAGATCTCGAATGTATATCACCCTGAAGGATATCACAAGGATATCATCCCTGATAAAGATACTACAAGGATACCATTCTTGACACATGTTCGCATTGATATCACCCTGTACAGAGATCTCACAAAGATATCATTCTGGACAAGAGATTTTACAAGGATATCATACGGAACACATATATAACAAGCATATCATCCTGACTTCATAACCTGAACATAGATATCACAAGGATATCATCCAGAACACACATCTCACAAGGATATCATGCTGGACAACAGAACTCACAAGGTTATCATCCTGGACAACAGAACTCACAAGGATATTATCCTGGACACAGACATCACAAGGTTATCATCCTGGACAACAGAAGTCACAAGGATATCATCCTGGACAACAGAACTCTCAAGGATATCATCCTTGACACAGATATCACAAGGATATCATCCTGGACATCGGAACTCACAAGGATATTATCCTGGACACAGATATCAGAAGGTTATCATCCTGGACAACAGAACTAACAAGGATATCATCCTGGACAACAGAACTCTCAAGGAAATCATCCTTGACACAGATATCACAAGGATATCATCCTGGACATCGGAACTAACAAGGATATCATCCTGGACAACAGAACTCTCAAGGATATCATCCTGGACAACAGAACTCATAAGGATATTATCCTGGACATAGATATCACAAGGTTATCATCCTGGACAACAGAAGTCACAAGGATATCATCCTGGACAACAGAACTAACGAGGATATCATCCTGGACAACAGAACTCACAAGGATATCATCCTGGACAACAAAACTCATAAGGATATTATCCTGGACACAGATATCACAAGGTTATCATCCTGGACAACAGAAGTCACAAGGATATCATCCTGGACAACAGAACCAACGAGGATATCATCCTGGACAACAGAACTCACAAGGATATCATCCTGGACAACAGAACTCATAAGGATATTATCCTGGACACAGATATCACAAGGTTATCATCCTGGACAACAGAAGTCACAAGTATATCATCCTGGACAACGGAACTCTCAAGGATATCATCCTTGACACAGATATCACAAGGATATCATCCTTGACATAAGATCTCACAATGATATCACCCTGAACAACAGATCTCGAATGGATATCACCCTGAAGGATATCACAAGGATATCATCCCTGATAAAGATACTACAAGGATACTATTCTTGACACATGTTCGCATTGATATCACCCTGTACAGAGATCTCACAAAGATATCATTCCCGACAAGAGATTTTACAAGGATATCATACGGAACACATATATAACAAGCATATCATCCTGACTTCATAACCTGAACATAGATATCACAAGGATATCATCCAGAACACACATCTCACAAGGATATCATGTTGGACAACAGAACTCTCAAGGTTATCATCCTGGACAACAGAACTAACAAGGATATTATCCTGGACACAGATATCACAAGGTTATCATCCTGGACAACGGAACTCACAAGGTTATCATCCTGGACAACAGAACTCACAAGGATATTATCCTGGACACAGATATCACAAGGTTATCAACCTGGACAACAGAAGTCACAAGGATATCATCCTGGACAACAGAACTCTCAAGGATATCATCCTGGACAACAGAACTCTCATGGATATCATCCTTGACACAGATATCATAAGGATATCATCCTGGACAACAGAACTCTCATGGATATCATCCTTGACACAGATATCACAAGGTTATCATCCTGGACAACAGAACTAACAAAGATATCATCCTGGACAACAGAACTCTCAAGGATATCATCCTTGACACAGATATCACAAGGATATCATCCTGGACATCGGAACTCACAAGGATATTATCCTGGACACAGATATCACAAGGTTATCATCCTGGACAACAGAACTAACGAGGATATCATCCTGGACAACAGAACTCACAAGGATATCATCCTGGACAACAGAACTCACAAGGATATTATCCTGGACACAGATATCACAAGGTTATCATCCTGGACAACAGAAGTCACAAGGATATCATCCTGGACAACGGAACTCTCAAGGATATCATCCTTGACACAGATATCACAAGGATATCATCCTGGACATCGGAACTCACAAGGATATTATCCTGGACACAGATATCACAAGGTTATCATCCTGGACAACAGAACTAACTAGGATATCATCCTGGACAACATAACTCACAAGGATATCATCCTGGACAACAGAACTCACAAGGTTATCATCCTGGACACAGATTTCATATCCTCAAAAAAAATATCACAAGGATATCCTCTTGAACACAGATCTCACAAGGATATCATCCTGAACACAGATCTCACAAGGATATCATTCTCGACACATGTTCGCATGGATAGAGATCTCACAAGAATGTCATCCTGGACAAAATATCTCACAAGGATATCATCTGGCACACAGCTTGCAAAAGAATATCATCATGGATACAGATCATATAAGGATATCATCCTGGAAACAGATCTTACAAGGTCATCATCCTGGACACCGGTCCTACAAGGATATCAGCCTGGACAAAGGTTTCACAAGGATATCATACTGGACAAGAGATCACACAAGGATATCATGCTGGACACAGAATGCACAAGGATATCATGCTGGACACAGATTGCACGAGGATACCATCCCGAACAACTGATCTCACATTGATATCATCCTGGACAACAGATCTTACAAGGATATCATCCTGGACATCGGTCCTACAAGGATATCATCCTGGACAAATGTTTCACAAGGATATAATACTGGACAAGAGATCACACAAGGATATCCTGGACACAGATTGCACAAGGATATCATGCTGGACACAGAATGCACAAGGATAACATCCTAGACAACAGATCTCACAATCATATTGTCCTGAAAAAAGGTCTAACAATGATATCATCCTGAAGAAAAGATATCACAAGGATATCATCTTGAACAACAGATCTTAGAGGGATATCATCCTGGACACCAGATTTTTTTACAAGGATATCATTCAAAACACAGATATCACAAGGATATCACCGTGGACATGGATTGCAGAAGGATATCACCCTGCACATTGCACGAAGATATCATCCTGGACGGCAGATTTCAAAGGGATATCATCCTAAAGAACAGGTCTCCCAGGGATATCATCCTGGACACATATCTAAGAAGGATATTATTCTGGACAAGGATCTCACAAAGATATCCTGGACACAGATTTCACAGGGATATCATCATGGACAACATATTTCAAACGGATATCCTGGACGCCGATTGCACAAAGATAGCATCTTGGACAACAGATCTCACAATGATATTATCCTGAACCACTGGTCTCACATTGGTATCATCCTGAACAAAAGATCTAAGAAGGATATCATTCTTGACACAGATAGCACAACGATCCCATTCTGGACACACACACACACACACTGAACAACAGATCTCACAAGGAAATCATCCCGGACACAGCTTGCACAATGCTATCATCCACGACACAGATCTCACAAGGATATCACCCTTAACCACAGATCGCACAAGGATATCACCAACAGATCTCACAATGATATAATACCGAACAACAGATCTCACAGCGATATCACCTTGGACAAAATATTTTACAAGTATTTCATTCTGAACACAGATCTCACAAGGCTATCATCCAGGACACAGATTGCACAAGGATGTCTTCCTGGACAACAGATCTCAGAACGATATTATCCTGAGCAACATATATTTATCAGGATATCAGCCAGAACACAGACCCCACAAGGATATCATCCTGGACACAGATTGCACAAGGATATCATCCTGGACAACAGATCTCAGAATGATATTATCCTGAGCAACAGATCTTACGGGGATATCTTCCTGAACAACATATTGCACGAGGATGTCTTCCTGGACAACAGATCTCAGAATGATATTATCCTGAGCAAAATATATTTACCAGGATATCAGCCAGAACACAGATCCCACAAGGATATCATCCTGGACACATATTGCACAGGGATATCCCCCTAGACACTGATTGTACCAGCATATCAACATATATCACAAGGATATCAACCTGAAAAACCGATATCACAGGGATATGTTCCTGAATAACAGATTTCACTGGCTATTATCCTGGACAACAGATCTCACAAGGATAGCATCCTGAACACAGATCTCACAAGGATATTATCCTCTATGCAGTTCTCACAAGGATATCATCCGGGACACAGATTGCACA
>NW_025964002.1:22500-27500 GCF_023055435.1 Haliotis rufescens | reverse complement strand
GGGACGCTGTCGGAGTCTTTAGGTCTATCTCCACCTTAAATGCTGGACCGACCCCCTCTCGGTCTTCGCCCGTAGCTATCTGAGCATCCAAGGGAATTACCTCGTAGGTTTCCAGTTTTGCCCGGGCAGGGCCCGGGGCCCGATGTGCAGGACTAATGATGCCGTTTTTCCCGAAGGAATGGTAAAAGAAAGGAGAAATGAACCCTAAGCACACTGATTCGTCCAGGGAATAGTCCTGCTCCCGACGCCCGAGGATATTGGCCACTTTTACTCTTTTTTACCTTGGGCATTAGGGCTGCTCGGGTAGGGCCCCACGTGCAGGACTAATGATGCCGCTTTGCCCGGCAGCCCCTGAAATCTATTAGGGCACTTGGCTTGCTCGCAATTTTTGCCTCGGACATTCCCAGGAGGTGACCCTTGGTGCCTCGGTGTGTTTTGAAAAAGTATTAAGAAACTTAGCTTCATGCAGATTTTCCCCTCAAGTGTTGCCGGACCCCGGGGGATGTTCTCCGAGGATGTTTAGATTGTAAGGTGAATTTCCCTTTGCCTCTGCCGTCTTCTCGGGAGTGAATCCGACCCCCGACGGAGGTTCTCCGAGGATGTTTAGTGTGTGACGGGCATTTCCCCTTTGACTCTGCCGGTTACACGGGCCCGACTCCGACCCCGGGGTATGCTCTCCGAGCATTTTCAGATTGTTAGGTGTATTTTCCCTTGACTCTGCCGTCTCCTCGGGAAGTACTCCGACCCCGACGGAGGTTCTCCGAGCATGTTCAGAGTGTGATGGGCCTTTCCACTTTGACTCTGCCGGTTCCTCGGGCGTAACGCCGACCCCGGGATATGTTCTCCGAGTATGTTCAAAGTGTGACGGGCATTTCGCCTTGTCTCTGCCGTCTCCCCAGGAGTTACCCCGACCCCCGGGGTATGTTCTCCGAGCATGTTCAGAGTGTGATGGGCCTTTCCACTTTGACTCTGCCGGTTCCTCGGGCGTAACTCCGACCCCGGGATATGTTCTCCGAGGATGTTCAGATTGTAAGGGCAATTTCCCCTTGACCCTGCCGTCTCCCCGGGAGTGAACCCGACCCCCGGGGTATGTTCTCCGAGCATGTTCAGATTGTAAGGTCAATTTCCCCTTGCCGCTGCCGTCTCCCCGGGAGTTACTCCGACCCCCGGGGTATGTTCTCCGACAATGTTCAAAGTGTGACGGGCATTTCGCCTTGCCCCTGCCGTTAATATCGATGCGACCTTAAAATGTAAGTGACTCACTTACTCTTTCTTAGCGGCGGCGGGTGCTCCCGTCTCGGGGGGACTCGGCGCACCCAAGCCAAGTCGGCGATTCCCTTTCTTAGCGGCACCGGGTGCTCGCGACTTGGCGCTCCCGTCGGAGGCCGGCGCACCCAAGCCAAGTCGGCGCGTCCCGTGCTCCCGTCTCGGGCGGTCTCGGCACACCCAAGCCAAGTCGGCGATTCCCTTTCTTAGCGGCGCCGGGTGCTCGCGACTTGGCGCTCCCGTCGGAGGCCGGCGCACCCAAGCCAAGTCGGCGCGTCCCGTGCTCCCGTCTCGGGCGATCTCGGCACACCCAAGCCAAGTCGGCGATTCCCTTTCTTAGCGGCGCCGGGTGCTCGCGACTTGGCGCTCCCGTCGGAGGCCGGCGCACCCAAGCCAAGTCGGCGCGTCCCGTGCTCCCGTCTCGGGCGGTCTCGGCAAACCCAAGCCAAGTCGGCGATTCCCTTTCTAAGCGGCGCCGGGTGCTCCCGACTTGGCGCTCCCGTCGGAGGCCGGCGCACCCAAGCCAAGTCGGCGCGTCCCGTTCTGGTCGGCGACGGGTGCTCCCGTCTCGGCACACCCAAGCCAAGTCGGCGATTCCCTTTCTGAGCGGCGCCGGGTGCTCCCGTCGGAGGCCGGCGCACCCAAGCCAAGTCGGCGATTCCCGTTCTGGTCGGCGCCGGGTGCTCCCGACTTGGCGCTCCCGTCGGAGGCCGGCGCACCCAAGCCAAGTCGGCGATTCCCGTTCTGGTCGGCGTCGGGTGTTCCCGTGTCGGGCGGACTCGGCGCAACCAAGCCTGGTCGGCTATTCACGTTCTGGTCGGCGGCGGGTGTTCCCGTGTGCGCCCGGCGCTTCCAAGCCAAGTCCGGCGAGTTCCATTGGTTTTGAAACTTTTGTTAACTTCATTGTCTACGGCCACACCACTGTGAAAGCACCGCTTCTCGTCCGCTCAGCGAAGTTAAGCACAGTCGGGCCGGGATAGTACTTGGATGGGTGACCGCCTGGGAACTCCCGGTGCCGTAAACGTTTCTTTTTGTAATTGAATTCACGTTGATCCGTGTCCAAAATGGCTATAAAACAGCACATTCACTTCAGTGTTAGTTATTGATGTATGGGTCACGTCTCCCAAGACGTGGCCTATTTTTGACAGCTTTGGTACAGGCAAACCAAATTAAGATTCGAACGTGGACTACGTCGAAAATGGGTTTAGAACACCTTAGGATGCTTCGGCGCACCCCAATCCCTTAGCGATCACGTCCCGCATCGAGTTTGTAAAATTTGACGGAGTTGGTACAGGCAAACCAAATTGAAATTCGAACGTGGACTACGTCGAAAATGGGTTTAGAACACCTTGAGACGCTTGGGCGCACCCCAGTTCCGTAGCGATCACGTCCCGCAACGAGTTTGTAAAATTTGACGGAGTTGGTACAGGCAAACCAAATTGAAATTCGAACATGGACTACGTCGAAAATGGGTTTGGAACACCCTGGGACGCTTGGGCGCACCCCAATTCCGTAGCGATCACGTCCCGCAATGAGTTTGTAAATATTGACGGAGTTGGTACAGGCAAACCAAATTGAAATTCGAACATGGACTACGTCGAAAATGGGTTTGGAACACCCTGGGACGCTTGGGCGCACCCCAATTCCGTAGCGATCACGTCCCGCAATGAGTTTGTAAATATTGACGGAGTTGGTACAGGCAAACCAAATTGAGATTCGAACATGGACTACGTCGAAAATGGGTTTAGAACACCTTAGGATGCTTCGGCGTACCCCAATCCCTTAGCGATGAAGTCCCGCAACGAGTTTTTAAAATTCGACGGAGTTGGTACAGGCAAACCAAATTGAGATTCGTACTTGGACTACATCGAAAATCTATTTAGAAGTATCCGGTATACCACACACAGGTTTGTTATTGTGGCAGAGCCAATGTTCCTTGACCATTACCCGTAGTTTGCCGCCTTTTCTGTGTCTTGAAACGTAATCCAGACGTTATTGACTGGTTAAAAAATGCGTCATTGGCCGTATTGGAATGACTTGAAAGGTCAGCGTGCCATACGAATAGACAGGAATGTGTATGTCGTCACGAGTCGAAGCGTAACGTAGAATGAGGTTCTGTACGACGGGAAGGGGCGTTCGCGTTGTTGTTTTTGAAATGTGGTAAAACGTGTCGTTTTTGTCCGTTTTTGTCGTCCCGTTTGGGCGCGTGTGCCGAACCGGCACGTGTCTGCGTTCCCGAGCGGAGTCGTAACGTAGAAGGAGGGTCGTGAGCAGGGGAACGGGCGTTCGCGTTGTTATTTGCGAAAGTTTGGACTTTGCGTTTTTTCTTCTGGTCTTTTTGGGTGGCGCCTGCTGGGTGGTGGTTTGGCGTGTGGAAAGAGGCAGAGATGCCCCCAGGAGCGTGCGTTTGTAGGTTTGAGGTTGAAAAAAGGCGTTTTCCGAGCCCATTTTGGCTGGTTTTGGTCGATTTTGAGCCCAACTGGTCTTGGCTAGGGTTAGAGCTGAAAATCGAGCTAACGGGTATGGTTAGGGCTAGGGTTAGGGTTAGGGGGTTAGTTAGGGTTAGGTCCGTTTTTCTTTTTTTTCCACGTTGGGGTGGATTTTTGGAGGTCTCCCGGCGGGGTCCCGACGTTCCGGAGCTTTGGGGGCGATGTTGATGTCCGAGGTTCCCCGTGGTCGTGCGCGCGCGTGCGTTTTGTGTCGTTTTTTGAGCGTTTTGTCGGCGCCGCAACTAGGGTTGGATGTGTTTTGGGACGTTGCCGTTGCATGGGCGGCGTTTTGCACTCGCATGGGCAAGGACGGGTTGGTGCCGACCCTTTTGGGTGGTTTGGTTGATGGCGTACCCACGGTACCGTGCTCCCGGGCGCGTTTTTAGCGCTTTTTGAGCGTTTTTTTCCGCGTTTTGTTGGCGCCGCATCTAGGGTTAGACGTCATAGTCGAGGTTGGCGTCGGGTGGGCGGCGTTTTGGACTCGCATCGGCAAGGGCCGGGTGGTGCCGACCCTTTTGGGTGGTTTTGTTGATGGCGTACCCACGGTACCGTGCTCCCGGGCGCGTTTTTAGCGCTTTTTGAGTGTTTTTTGAGCGTTTTGTTGGCGCCGCAACCAGGGTTGGATGTATTTTTCGATGGTTGGCGTCGGATGGGCGGCGTTTTGGACTCGCATCGGCAAGGACCGGGTGGTGCCCACCCTTGGGGGTGGTTTTCGTGTATGCGCACTGCCGGCGGCCTGCGCGCGCATGCGGTTTTAGCGCTTTTTGTCATGGATTGTTTTTGGTGCGTTTTTTTTCCGTTTCGGTTTGTTGTTGTTGTCTGGTACGCCACCGAGCGCATTTGAAGAGCGGTGCCTCGCTTTGGAGGAATCGGGTACAGGCAAACCCTTTCGGGATTCGAACGCGGCCGATGTCGAAAACGGGTTCCCAAAACCCCGGGACGCTGCGGAAGACGCCGATGACGTTTGAAGAGCGGCGCGTCACTTTTGAGGCATCGGGTACAGGCAAACCCTTTCGGGATTCGAACACGGCAGATGTCGAAAACCCCGGGGCGCCGCTACGAATGGCATTTGAAAAGGGTCGTTTTGGTAGCGTTTGATGTTGGGTGCGTCGGTGGTGACGGGATGGTGTTGATGACGGACGGTTGCGTTTGTGTATCTCTCTCTCAAGGACCAGCGATTGCGTTCTTGACTCTGTTGTTGTTTTGTGGATCATCTTGGGTGGTGACTTTGTGGGCCGCGAATGA
>NW_025964002.1:7500-12500 GCF_023055435.1 Haliotis rufescens | reverse complement strand
CGGGGCCCGATGTGCAGGACTAATGATGCCGTTTTTCCCGAAGGAATGGTAAAAGAAAGGAGAAATGAACCCTAAGCACACTGATTCGTCCAGGGAATAGTCCTGCTCCCGACGCCCGAGGATATTGGCCACTTTTACTCTTTTTTACCTTGGGCATTAGGGCTGCTCGGGTAGGGCCCCACGTGCAGGACTAATGATGCCGCTTTGCCCGGCAGCCCCTGAAATCTATTAGGGCACTTGGCTTGCTCGCAATTTTTGCCTCGGACATTCCCAGGAGGTGACCCTTGGTGCCTCGGTGTGTTTTGAAAAAGTATTAAGAAACTTAGCTTCATGCAGATTTTCCCCTCAAGTGTTGCCGGACCCCGGGGGATGTTCTCCGAGGATGTTTAGATTGTAAGGTGAATTTCCCTTTGCCTCTGCCGTCTTCTCGGGAGTGAATCCGACCCCCGACGGAGGTTCTCCGAGGATGTTTAGTGTGTGACGGGCATTTCCCCTTTGACTCTGCCGGTTACACGGGCCCGACTCCGACCCCGGGGTATGCTCTCCGAGCATTTTCAGATTGTTAGGTGTATTTTCCCTTGACTCTGCCGTCTCCTCGGGAAGTACTCCGACCCCGACGGAGGTTCTCCGAGCATGTTCAGAGTGTGATGGGCCTTTCCACTTTGACTCTGCCGGTTCCTCGGGCGTAACGCCGACCCCGGGATATGTTCTCCGAGTATGTTCAAAGTGTGACGGGCATTTCGCCTTGTCTCTGCCGTCTCCCCAGGAGTTACCCCGACCCCCGGGGTATGTTCTCCGAGCATGTTCAGAGTGTGATGGGCCTTTCCACTTTGACTCTGCCGGTTCCTCGGGCGTAACTCCGACCCCGGGATATGTTCTCCGAGGATGTTCAGATTGTAAGGGCAATTTCCCCTTGACCCTGCCGTCTCCCCGGGAGTGAACCCGACCCCCGGGGTATGTTCTCCGAGCATGTTCAGATTGTAAGGTCAATTTCCCCTTGCCGCTGCCGTCTCCCCGGGAGTTACTCCGACCCCCGGGGTATGTTCTCCGACAATGTTCAAAGTGTGACGGGCATTTCGCCTTGCCCCTGCCGTTAATATCGATGCGACCTTAAAATGTAAGTGACTCACTTACTCTTTCTTAGCGGCGGCGGGTGCTCCCGTCTCGGGGGGACTCGGCGCACCCAAGCCAAGTCGGCGATTCCCTTTCTTAGCGGCACCGGGTGCTCGCGACTTGGCGCTCCCGTCGGAGGCCGGCGCACCCAAGCCAAGTCGGCGCGTCCCGTGCTCCCGTCTCGGGCGGTCTCGGCACACCCAAGCCAAGTCGGCGATTCCCTTTCTTAGCGGCGCCGGGTGCTCGCGACTTGGCGCTCCCGTCGGAGGCCGGCGCACCCAAGCCAAGTCGGCGCGTCCCGTGCTCCCGTCTCGGGCGATCTCGGCACACCCAAGCCAAGTCGGCGATTCCCTTTCTTAGCGGCGCCGGGTGCTCGCGACTTGGCGCTCCCGTCGGAGGCCGGCGCACCCAAGCCAAGTCGGCGCGTCCCGTGCTCCCGTCTCGGGCGGTCTCGGCAAACCCAAGCCAAGTCGGCGATTCCCTTTCTAAGCGGCGCCGGGTGCTCCCGACTTGGCGCTCCCGTCGGAGGCCGGCGCACCCAAGCCAAGTCGGCGCGTCCCGTTCTGGTCGGCGACGGGTGCTCCCGTCTCGGCACACCCAAGCCAAGTCGGCGATTCCCTTTCTGAGCGGCGCCGGGTGCTCCCGTCGGAGGCCGGCGCACCCAAGCCAAGTCGGCGATTCCCGTTCTGGTCGGCGCCGGGTGCTCCCGACTTGGCGCTCCCGTCGGAGGCCGGCGCACCCAAGCCAAGTCGGCGATTCCCGTTCTGGTCGGCGTCGGGTGTTCCCGTGTCGGGCGGACTCGGCGCAACCAAGCCTGGTCGGCTATTCACGTTCTGGTCGGCGGCGGGTGTTCCCGTGTGCGCCCGGCGCTTCCAAGCCAAGTCCGGCGAGTTCCATTGGTTTTGAAACTTTTGTTAACTTCATTGTCTACGGCCACACCACTGTGAAAGCACCGCTTCTCGTCCGCTCAGCGAAGTTAAGCACAGTCGGGCCGGGATAGTACTTGGATGGGTGACCGCCTGGGAACTCCCGGTGCCGTAAACGTTTCTTTTTGTAATTGAATTCACGTTGATCCGTGTCCAAAATGGCTATAAAACAGCACATTCACTTCAGTGTTAGTTATTGATGTATGGGTCACGTCTCCCAAGACGTGGCCTATTTTTGACAGCTTTGGTACAGGCAAACCAAATTAAGATTCGAACGTGGACTACGTCGAAAATGGGTTTAGAACACCTTAGGATGCTTCGGCGCACCCCAATCCCTTAGCGATCACGTCCCGCATCGAGTTTGTAAAATTTGACGGAGTTGGTACAGGCAAACCAAATTGAAATTCGAACGTGGACTACGTCGAAAATGGGTTTAGAACACCTTGAGACGCTTGGGCGCACCCCAGTTCCGTAGCGATCACGTCCCGCAACGAGTTTGTAAAATTTGACGGAGTTGGTACAGGCAAACCAAATTGAAATTCGAACATGGACTACGTCGAAAATGGGTTTGGAACACCCTGGGACGCTTGGGCGCACCCCAATTCCGTAGCGATCACGTCCCGCAATGAGTTTGTAAATATTGACGGAGTTGGTACAGGCAAACCAAATTGAAATTCGAACATGGACTACGTCGAAAATGGGTTTGGAACACCCTGGGACGCTTGGGCGCACCCCAATTCCGTAGCGATCACGTCCCGCAATGAGTTTGTAAATATTGACGGAGTTGGTACAGGCAAACCAAATTGAGATTCGAACATGGACTACGTCGAAAATGGGTTTAGAACACCTTAGGATGCTTCGGCGTACCCCAATCCCTTAGCGATGAAGTCCCGCAACGAGTTTTTAAAATTCGACGGAGTTGGTACAGGCAAACCAAATTGAGATTCGTACTTGGACTACATCGAAAATCTATTTAGAAGTATCCGGTATACCACACACAGGTTTGTTATTGTGGCAGAGCCAATGTTCCTTGACCATTACCCGTAGTTTGCCGCCTTTTCTGTGTCTTGAAACGTAATCCAGACGTTATTGACTGGTTAAAAAATGCGTCATTGGCCGTATTGGAATGACTTGAAAGGTCAGCGTGCCATACGAATAGACAGGAATGTGTATGTCGTCACGAGTCGAAGCGTAACGTAGAATGAGGTTCTGTACGACGGGAAGGGGCGTTCGCGTTGTTGTTTTTGAAATGTGGTAAAACGTGTCGTTTTTGTCCGTTTTTGTCGTCCCGTTTGGGCGCGTGTGCCGAACCGGCACGTGTCTGCGTTCCCGAGCGGAGTCGTAACGTAGAAGGAGGGTCGTGAGCAGGGGAACGGGCGTTCGCGTTGTTATTTGCGAAAGTTTGGACTTTGCGTTTTTTCTTCTGGTCTTTTTGGGTGGCGCCTGCTGGGTGGTGGTTTGGCGTGTGGAAAGAGGCAGAGATGCCCCCAGGAGCGTGCGTTTGTAGGTTTGAGGTTGAAAAAAGGCGTTTTCCGAGCCCATTTTGGCTGGTTTTGGTCGATTTTGAGCCCAACTGGTCTTGGCTAGGGTTAGAGCTGAAAATCGAGCTAACGGGTATGGTTAGGGCTAGGGTTAGGGTTAGGGGGTTAGTTAGGGTTAGGTCCGTTTTTCTTTTTTTTCCACGTTGGGGTGGATTTTTGGAGGTCTCCCGGCGGGGTCCCGACGTTCCGGAGCTTTGGGGGCGATGTTGATGTCCGAGGTTCCCCGTGGTCGTGCGCGCGCGTGCGTTTTGTGTCGTTTTTTGAGCGTTTTGTCGGCGCCGCAACTAGGGTTGGATGTGTTTTGGGACGTTGCCGTTGCATGGGCGGCGTTTTGCACTCGCATGGGCAAGGACGGGTTGGTGCCGACCCTTTTGGGTGGTTTGGTTGATGGCGTACCCACGGTACCGTGCTCCCGGGCGCGTTTTTAGCGCTTTTTGAGCGTTTTTTTCCGCGTTTTGTTGGCGCCGCATCTAGGGTTAGACGTCATAGTCGAGGTTGGCGTCGGGTGGGCGGCGTTTTGGACTCGCATCGGCAAGGGCCGGGTGGTGCCGACCCTTTTGGGTGGTTTTGTTGATGGCGTACCCACGGTACCGTGCTCCCGGGCGCGTTTTTAGCGCTTTTTGAGTGTTTTTTGAGCGTTTTGTTGGCGCCGCAACCAGGGTTGGATGTATTTTTCGATGGTTGGCGTCGGATGGGCGGCGTTTTGGACTCGCATCGGCAAGGACCGGGTGGTGCCCACCCTTGGGGGTGGTTTTCGTGTATGCGCACTGCCGGCGGCCTGCGCGCGCATGCGGTTTTAGCGCTTTTTGTCATGGATTGTTTTTGGTGCGTTTTTTTTCCGTTTCGGTTTGTTGTTGTTGTCTGGTACGCCACCGAGCGCATTTGAAGAGCGGTGCCTCGCTTTGGAGGAATCGGGTACAGGCAAACCCTTTCGGGATTCGAACGCGGCCGATGTCGAAAACGGGTTCCCAAAACCCCGGGACGCTGCGGAAGACGCCGATGACGTTTGAAGAGCGGCGCGTCACTTTTGAGGCATCGGGTACAGGCAAACCCTTTCGGGATTCGAACACGGCAGATGTCGAAAACCCCGGGGCGCCGCTACGAATGGCATTTGAAAAGGGTCGTTTTGGTAGCGTTTGATGTTGGGTGCGTCGGTGGTGACGGGATGGTGTTGATGACGGACGGTTGCGTTTGTGTATCTCTCTCTCAAGGACCAGCGATTGCGTTCTTGACTCTGTTGTTGTTTTGTGGATCATCTTGGGTGGTGACTTTGTGGGCCGCGAATGACTTGTCGGAATTGAAGACAAATGTTTTCCAGCTTACTTGCAAGTCGAAATGAACTTGTGTTTTTTTCTCTCTCAATGACCAGCGTTTCCGTTCGGGACTGTGTAGGGAAGACTGTTGTTGCTTGTAAGTTGAT